>NW_025749170.1:0-20000 GCF_021184085.1 Oncorhynchus gorbuscha
AGTACAGTCCAGTACAGACACATACTGTATCATAGTACTGCCCAGTACAGACACATACTGTATCATGTTATCATAGTACAGTCCAGTACAGACACATACTGTATCATAGTACTGCCCAGTACAGACACATACTGTATCATGTAATCATAGTACTGTCCAGTACAGATACATACTGTATCATGTTATCATAGTACTGTCCAGTACAGATACATACTGTATCATGTTATCATAGTACTGTCCAGTACAGACACATACTGTATCATGTTATCATAGTACTGTCCAGTACAGACGGATACTGTATCATAGTACTGTCCAGTACAGACACATACTGTATCATAGTACTGTCTAGTACTAACACATACTGTATCTTAGTACTGTCTAGTACTAACACATACTGTATCATAGTACTGTCCAGTACAGACACATACTGTATCATGTTATCATAGTACTGTCCAGTACAGACACATACTGTATCATAGTACTGTCCAGTACAGACACATACTGTATCATAGTACTGTCTAGTACAGACACATACTGTATCATAGTACTGTCTAGTACAGACACATGCTGTATCATGTTATCATAGTGCTGTCCAGTACAGACACATACTGTATCATGTTATCATAGTACTGTCCAGTACAGACACATACTGTATCATAGTACTGTCCAGTACAGACACATACTGTATCATAGTACTGTCTAGTACTAACACATACTGTATCTTAGTACTGTCTAGTACTAACACATACTGTATCATAGTACTGTCCAGTACAGACACATACTGTATCATGTTATCATAGTACTGTCCAGTACAGACACATACTGTATCATAGTACTGTCCAGTACAGACACATACTGTATCATAGTACTGTCTAGTACTAACACATACTGTATCTTAGTACTGTCTAGTACAGACACATGCTGTATCATGTTATCATAGTGCTGTCCAGTACAGACACATACTGTATCATAGTACTGTCTAGTACTAACACATACAGTATCATGTTATCATAGTACTGTCCAGTACAGACAGATACTGTATCATAGTACTGTCCAGTACAGACACATACTGTATCATAGTACTGTCTAGTACTAACACATACTGTATCTTAGTACTGTCTAGTACTAACACATACTGTATCATAGTACTGTCCAGTACAGACACATACTGTATCATGTTATCATAGTACTGTCCAGTACAGACACATACTGTATTATAGTACTGTCCAGTACAGACACATACTGTATCATAATACTGTCTAGTACAGACATATACTGTATCATAGTACTGTCTAGTACTAACACATACTGTATCATAGTACTGTCTAGTACAGACACATACTGTATCATAGTACTGTCTAGTACAGACACATACTGTATCATAGTACTGTCCAGTACAGACACATACTGTATCATAGTGAACTGTCTAGCAGTACAGACATACTGTATCATGTTATCATAGTACTGTCCAGTACTGACACATACTGTATCATAGGTATCTGTCCAGTACAGACACATACTGTATCATGTTATCATAGTACTGTCCAGTACAGACACATACTGTATCATAGTACTGTCCAGTACAGACACATACTGTATCATAGTACTGTCCAGTACAGACACATACTGTATCATGTTATCATAGTACTGTCCAGTACTGACACATACTGTATCATGTTATCATAGTACTGTCCAGTACTGACACATACTGTATCATGTTATCATAGTACTGTCCAGTACAGACACATACTGTATCATGTTATCATAGTACTGTCCAGTACAGACACATACTGTATCATAGTACTGTCCAATACAGACAGATACTGTATCATGTTATCATAGTACTGTCCAGTACAGACACATACTGTATCATAGTACTGTCCAGTACAGACACATACTGTATCATGTTATCATAGTACTGTCCAGTACTGACACATACTGTATTATAGTACTGTCCAGTACAGACACATACTGTATCATGTTGTCATAGTACTGTCCAGTACAGAAACATACTGTATCATAGTACTGTCCAGTACAGACACATACTGTATCATGTTATCATAGTACTGTCCTACCTGACATGTCGCTCCTACCAGGTGGCGTGGCGAGAATCTGTCTCCTCACCACGCGCTCTCACCATTGGTGTCCCCCAGGGCCCTGTTCTAGGGCCTCTCCTATTCTCGCTATACACCAAGTCACTTGGCTCTGTCATAACCTCACATGGTCTCTCCTATCATTGCTATGCAGACGACACACAATTGTCTGTCTTTCCCCCTTCTGATGACCAGGTGGCGGCATCAGCATCTCTGCATGTCTGGCAGACATATCAGTGTGGATGACGGATCACCACCTCAAGCTGAACCTCGGCAAGACGGGCTGCTCTTCCTCCCGGGGAAGGACTGCCGTTCCGCATGATCTCGCCATCACGGTTGGCAACTCCATTGTGTCCTCCTCCCAATGCGCTAAGAACCTTGGCGTGATCCTGGACAACACCCTGTCGTTCTCAACCAACATCAAGGCGGTGGCCCCGTTCCTGTAGGTTCATGCTCTACAACATCCCATGAGTACGACCCTGCCTCACAGGAAGCGGCGCAGGTCCTAATCCAGGCACTTGTCATCTCCCGTCTGGATTACTGCAACTCGCTGTTGGCTGGGCTCCCTGCCTGTGCCATTAAACCCCTTCAACTCATCCAGAACGCCGCAGCCCGTCTGGTGTTCAACCTTCCCAAGTTCTCTCACGTCACCCGCTCCTCCGTTCTCTCCACTGGCTTCCAGTTGAAGTTTCCTCGCATCCGCTACAAGACCATGGTGCTTGCCTACGGAGCTGAGGGGGAACGGCACCTCAGTACCTCCAGGCTCTGTCAGGCCCTACACCCAAACAAGGGCACTGCGTTCATCCACCTCTGGCCTGCTCGCCTCCCTACCACTGAGGAAGTACAGCTCCCGCTCAGCCCAGTCAAAACTGTTCTGCTCCTGGCCCCCCAATGGTGGAACAAACTCCCTCACGACGCCAGGACAGCGGAGTCAATCACCACCTTCCGGAGACACCTGAAACCCCACCTCTTTAAGGAATACCTAGGATAGGATAAGTAATCCCTCTCCCCCCCCTTTAAGATTTAGATGCACTATTGTAAAGTGACTGTTCCACTGGATGTCATAAGGTGAATGCACCAATTTGTAAGTCGCTCTGTATCATGTTGTCATAGTACTGTCCAGTACTGACACATACTGTATCATGTTATCGTATTACTGTCCAGTACAGACACATACTGTATCATGTTATCGTATTCCTGTCCAGTACTGACACATACTGTATCATTGTACTGTCCAGTGTTTACAAAATAATATATTCACATGTGACCAACCACCTCTTTTCAGTCTCATGTTGCAAAATTTGAAATTACATTTGTTACATTGGATAAAAGTAGAGACTCAGAGTAACAAACAGGGATATCATACACTACAGTTGAGGAACAATGGGGAAGTAATTCTGTTTTGAAAGTTGATAAACTTTTGATAAAATGGCCCTTAAATGTTTTGGTACACCTACTGGAGAGCTCTTCTTTGTCTACACCTATTTGGCATCATTCACATCCTCTTAAAAGCCTTAGCCCCAAACATATTTTTCAGGATTCACAAACGAGGCCATTTGCAGCAGTAGAGTCTTTTGTTTTCGACATGTCGTTAGCTATCTAAACAATAAACTGTAATCCCAATCCATACAGTGCTAGGAATACGAACGTATTGTTTTAGCTAGCCACCATGTCATAGCTAGCCACCATGTCATAGCCACCGACAGTGAAGCTAGCCACCGTGTCATAGCTAGCCACCATGTCATAGCTAGCCACCATGTCATATCTAGCCACCATGTCATAGCTAGCCACCATGTCATAGCTAGCCACCGTGTCATAGCTAGCCACCGTGTCATAGCTAGCCACCGAGGTCATAGCTAGCCACCGTGTCATAGCTAGCCACCATGCATGAAACGCTGTAGTATTAATCTGCAGGAAGCTAAAGCTAACCAACTAGGTTCAATGCTCGCTAGCTAGCTAACATGAGGCTATAACTAGCAATGCAAATGACATTCTGAGATACAATAATATTACTGCACAGATTGTACGTGTAACAGTATACTTTTAAACCGTCCCCTCGCCCATACCCGGGCGCGAACCAGGGACCTTCTGCACACATCAACAACAGTCACCCTCGAAGCGTCGTTACCCATCGCTCCACAAAAGCCACGGCCTTGCAGAGCAAGGGGAAACACTACTTCAAGGTCTCAGAGCAAGTGACGTAACCGATTGAAACGCTATTTAGCGCACACCGCTAACTAAGCTAGCCGTTTCACATCTGTTACATACGTATAATGTTAGCTAGCGATCCAGCCAGTTAACATTAGCTGGCTAGCTAACGGTAAACTTTACAATTTGCAACTAAAACTTCTGACAAAAATGAGAGAAGTATAATATCTGAAAATGTAGCTTGACTCTTACCCGTGTCCGTGGATGAACGCTTCACACTTGGAACCCTTTAACTAAGTAAGACATCCTGCGTCGTCTCCATTTTGTTTTTTACAACTTGCTTGGCCCATTGTGTCAAGTCTCTCCAGTCCAATTCATGTTATCATGGTACTGTCCATATCATGTTATCATGGTACTGTCCATATCATGTTATCATGTTATCATGTTACTGTCCATATCATGTTATCATGTTATCATGTTACTGTCCATATCATGTTATCATGTTATCATGTTACTGTCCATATCATGTTATCATGTTACTGTCCATATCATGTTATCATGGTACTGTCCATATCATGTTATCATGGTACTGTCCATATCATGTTATCATGTTATCATGTTACTGTCCATATCATGTTATCATGGTACTGTCCATATCATGTTATCATGTTATCATGTTACTGTCCATATCATGTTATCATATTACTGTCCATATCATGTTATCATGGTACTGTCCATATCATGTTATCATGTTATCATGGTACTGTCCATATCATGTTATCATGTTATCATGTTACTGTCCATATCATGTTATCATGTTATCATGTTATCATGTTACTGTCCATATCATGTTATCATATTACTGTCCATATCATGTTATCATGTTATCATGTTACTGTCCATATCATGTTATCATGTTATCATGTTACTGTCCATATTATGTTATCATATTACTGTCCATATCATGTTATCATGTTATCATGTTACTGTCCATATCATGTTATCATGTTATCATATTACTGTCCATATCATGTTATAATATTACTGTCCATATCATGTTATCATGTTATCATATTACTGTCCATATCATGTTATCATATTACTGTCCATATCATGTTATCATGTTATCATATTACTGTCCATATCATGTTATCATATTACTGTCCATATCATGTTATCATGTTATCATATTACTGTCCATATCATGTTATCATGTTATCATGTTACTGTCCATATCATGTTATCATATTACTGTCCATATCATGTTATCATGTTACTGTCCATATCATGTTATCATGTTATCATATTACTGTCCATATCATGTTATCATGTTACTGTCCATATCATGTTATCATCATGTTACTGTCCATATCATGTTATCATGTTACTGTCCATATCATGTTATCATGTTATCATGTTACTGTCCATATCATGTTATCATGTTACTGTCCATATCTGTGTTATCATGTTATTACTGTCCATATCATATCATGTTACTGTTATCATGTTATCATGTTACTGTCCATATCATGTTATCATGTTACTGTCCATATCATGTTATCATGTTACTGTCCATATCATGTTATCATGTTACTGTCCATATCATGTTATCATGTTATCATGTTACTGTCCATATCATGTTATCATGTTACTGTCCATATCATGTTATGTTATCATGTTATCATGTTACTGTCCATATCATGTTATCATGTTATCATGTTACTGTCCATATCATGTTATCATGTTATCGTTACTGTCCATATCATGTTATCATATTACTGTCCATATCATGTTATCATATTACTGTCCATATCATGTTATCATGTTATCATGTTATCATATTACTGTCCATATCATGTTATCATGTTATCATGTTACTGTCCATATCATGTTATCATATTACTGTCCATATCATGTTATCATATTACTGTCCATATTATCATGTTATATCATTACTGTCCATATCATGTTATCATATTACTGTCCATATCATGTTATCATGTTATCATATCATGTTATATTACTGTCCATATCATGTTATCATATTACTGTCCATATCATGTTATCATGTTATCATGTTACTGTCCATATCATGTTATCATATTACTGTCCATATCATGTTATCATGTTACTGTCCATATTATCATATTACTGTCCATATCATGTTATCATGTTACTGTCCATATCATGTTATCATGTTACTGTCCATATCATGTTACTGTCCATATCATGTTATCATGTTACTGTCCATATCATGTTATCATATTACTGTCCATATCATGTTATCATATTACTGTCCATATCATGTTATCATGTTACTGTCCATATCATGTTATCATATTACTGTCCATATCATGTTATCATATTACTGTCCATATCATGTTATCATATTACTGTCCATATCATGTTATCATGTTATCATGTTACTGTCCATATCATGTTATCATATTACTGTCCATATCATGTTATCATGTTACTGTCCATATCATGGTATCATATTACTGTCCATATCATGTCCATATCATGTTATCATGTTACTGTCCATATCATGTTATCATATTACTGTCCATATCATGTTATCATATTACTGTCCATATCATGTTATCATGTTACTGTTCCATATCATGTTATCATATTACTGTTATCATGTTACTGTCCATATCATGTTATCATATTACTGTCCATATCATGTTATCATGTTACTGTCCATATCATGTTATCATGTTACTGTCCATATCATGTCATAATATTATCATGTTATCATATTACTGTTACATATCATGTTATCATATTACTGTCCATATCATGTTATCATATTACTGTCCATATCATGTTATCATGTTACTGTCCATATCATGTTATCATATTACTGTCCATATCATGTTATCATGTTACTGTCCATATCATGTTATCATGTTATCATGTTACTGTCCATATCATGTTATCATATTACTGTCCATATCATGTTATCATGTTACTGTCCATATCATGTTATCATATTACTGTCCATATCATGTTATCATGTTACTGTCCATATCATGTTATCATGTTACTGTCCATATCATGTTATCATATTACTGTCCATATCATGTTATCGTGTTACTGTCCATATCATGTTATCATGTTACTGTCCATATCATGTTATAATATTACTGTCCATATCATGTTATCATGTTACTGTCCATATCATGTTATCATATTACTGTCCATATCATGTTATCATGTTACTGTCCATATCATGTTATCATGTTACTGTCCATATCATGTTATCATATTACTGTCCATATCATGTTATCATATTACTGTCCATATCATGTTATCATATTACTGTCCATATCATGTTATCATATTACTGTCCATATCATGTTATCATGTTATCATGTTACTGTCCATATCATGTTATCATATTACTGTCCATATCATGTTATCATATTACTGTCCATATCATGTTATCATATTACTGTCCATATCATGTTATCATGTTACTGTCCATATCATGTTATCATGTTATCATGTTATCATATTACTGTCCATATCATGTTATCATATTACTGTCCATATCATGTTATCATGTTACTGTCCATATCATGTTATCATATTACTGTCCATATCATGTTATCATGTTATCATGTTACTGTCCATATCATGTTATCATGTTACTGTCCATATCATGTTATCATATTACTGTCCATATTACTGTTATCATGTTACTGTCCATATCATGTTATCATATTACTGTCCATATCATGTTATCATGTTACTGTCCATATCATGTTATCATATTACTGTCCATATCATGTTATCATGTTACTGTCCATATCATGTTATCATGTTACTGTCCATATCATGTTATCATATTACTGTCCATATCATGTTATCATGTTACTGTCCATATCATGTTATCATGTTACTGTCCATATCATGTTATCATGTTACTGTCCATATCATGTTATCATGTTACTGTCCATATCATGTTATCATGTTATCATGTTATCATGTTACTGTCCATATCATGTTATCATGTTATCATGTTATCATGTTACTGTCCATATCATGTTATCATGTTACTGTCCATATCATGTTATCATGTTATCATATTACTGTCCATATCATGTTATCATGTTATCATTACTGTCCATATCATGTTATCATGTTATCATGTTATCTGTTACTGTCCATATCATGTTATCATATTACTGTCCATATCATGTTATCATATTACTGTCCATATCATGTTATCATGTTATCATATTACTGTCCATATCATGTTATCATGTTATCATATTACTGTCCATATCATGTTATCATGTTATCATATTACTGTCCATATCATGTTATCATGTTATTACTGTCCATATCATGTTATCATGTTATCATATTACTGTCCATATCATGTTATCATATCACTGTCCATATCATGTTATCATATTACTGTCCATATCATGTTATCATGTTATCATGTTACTGTCCATATCATGGTATCATATTACTGTCCATATCATGTTATCATGTTATCATTACTGTCCATATCATGTTATCATGTTACTGTCCATATCATGGTATCATATTACTGTCCATATCATGTTATCATGTTATCATATTACTGTCCATATCATGTTATCATGTTATCATATTACTGTCCATATCATGTTATCATGTTATCATATTACTGTCCATATCATGTTATCATGTTATCATATTACTGTCCATATCATGTTATCATGTTACTGTCCATATCATGTTATCATGTTATCATATTACTGTCCATATCATGTTATCATATTACTGTCCATATCATGTTATCATGTTACTGTCCATATCATGTTATCATGTTATCATGTTACTGTCCATATCATGTTATCATGTTATCATATTACTGTCCATATCATGTTATCATCATCATATTACTGTCCATATCATGTTATCATATTACTGTCCATATCATGTTATCATGTTATCATATTACTGTCCATATCATGTTATCATGTTACTGTCCATATCATGTTATCACTGTCCATATCATGTTATGTTATCATGTTATCATATTACTGTCCATATCATGTTATCATGTTACTGTCCATATCATGTTATCATGTTATCATGTTATCATGTTACTGTCCATATCATGTTATCATGTTATCATGTTACTGTCCATATCATGTTATCATGTTATCATGTTACTGTCCATATCATGTTATCATGTTATGTTATCTGTCCATATCATGTTATCATGTTATCGTGTTACTGTCCATATCATGTTATCATATTACTGTCCATATCATGTTATCATGTTACGTTGTCCATATCATGTTATCATGTTATCATGTTACTGTCATATCATGTTATCATGTTATCATATTACTGTCCATATCATGTTATCATGTTATCTGTTATCTGTCCATATCATGTTATCATGTTATCATGTTACTGTCCATATCATGTTATCATGTTACTGTCCATATCATGTTATCATGTTATCATATTACTGTCCATATCATGTTATATGTTATGTTATCATGTTACTGTCCATATCATGTTATGTTATCATGTTATCATGTTACTGTCCATATCATGTTATCATGTTACTGTCCATATCATGTTATCATGTTATCATATTACTGTCCATATCATGTTATCATGTTATCATGTTACTGTCCATATCATGTTATCATGTTACTGTCATATCATGTTATCATGTTATCATGTTATCATGTTACTGTCCATATCATGTTATCATGTTACTGTCCATATCATGTTATCATGTTACTGTCATGTTATCATGTTATCATGTTACTGTCCATATCATGTTATCATGTTATCATGTTACTGTCCATATCATGTTATCATATTACTGTCCATGTTATCATGTTATCCCATGTTATCATGTTATCATATTACTGTCCATATCATGTTATCATGTTATCATGTTATCATGTTACTGTCCATATCATGTTATCATGTTACTGTCCATATCATGTTATCATGTTACTGTCCATATCATGTTATCATGTTACTGTCCATATCATGTTATCATGTTATCATGTTACTGTCCATATCATGTTATCATGTTATCATGTTACTGTCCATATCATGTTATCATGTTACTGTCCATATCATGTTATCATGTTATCATGTTACTGTTATCATGTTATCATGTTATCATGTTATCATGTTACTGTCCATATCATGTTATCATGTTATCATGTTACTGTCCATATCATGTTATCATGTTATCATGTTACTGTCCATATCATAAAAATTATGCCATGTTATCATGTTATCATGTTACTGTCCTTTTATCTGTTACAGTCCATATCATGTTATCATGTCCAACTGAGCTCATGTTATCATGTTATGTCTCTTTGTATATGTTTACCATCAGAGCCAGAGCATTTAAACTGTTATCATCCGTGTTCTATATGAGGCAGTATAATATAAAGGTAAAAGTATAAACCTTTAAACCTTTGCTTAAGACTGAAATAAACCCCATTTTACCTAAGACTTTGTCGGTGTCTGAAATGACACTCTATTCCCGTAGGTCTCTGGTCAAAAGAGCCTCCATTTTGTGAGGTTACCAATGTCCCTGCAATTTCAGGGAACTAATCACGGTTTGTTTAGGAACAAATATCATGGGTTTCTAACTTTGGGTCTTTCGGAAAATGGATCAATCTGGAGAGAATCACCGCAGTCTCGCTCCACATCGAGTGTGGAACAAATTGTCCACATTAGTGGTGATAAAACACACTTCTACTGCTGGCGACAGCGATGCTGTCTGGTTCTCTAGGCTTTCTCTCCCAAGACAGTTGTTTTGATTGCTGTCGCTGGTGTTTGTTCTATGTATCTTACATTTAGAGGTTTTGTTCAAAGAAAGCCAATTCACTCTCCAGAATACCAGATTCCTTGACTGTTGCAATAAGTACAGTGACCACGACTTCATAAATTAGTCCTCTAGCAATATATAACTGGTTAGATTGATACATTAGACCTCTAGTAATATATTCTGTTAGAGGTTACATGTAGACCTCTAGTAATATCATGGTTAGATTTATTAGACCTCTAGTAATCCAGATCATGTTACATTAGACTAGTAATATATTGCTGGTTAGGTATACATTAGACATATATCAATATATTGCTCAGACCTCTAGTAATATATGGTTATCATCTGATACATTAGACCTCTAGTAATATATTGCATTGATACATCGGTCCTCTAGTAATATATTGCTGGTTAGATTGTCCATACATGTTAGATGTGATAAAACCTCTTAATATATTGCTGGTTAGATTGATACATTACATTAGATTGCTGTCTAGTTATATATTGCTGGTTCTCTTGATACATTAGATCAGTTAATATATTGCTGGTTAGATTAATACATTAGACGTTACCTCTAGTAATATATTGCTGGTTAGATTGTTACATTAGACCTCTAGTAATATATTGCTGGTTAGATATCATTGACTGTTGCAATAAGTAATATATTGTGTTAGATTGATACATTAAACCTCTAGTAATATATTGCTGGTTAGATTGATACATTAGACCTCTAGTAATATATT
The DNA here is from genome assembly GCF_021184085.1 of Oncorhynchus gorbuscha. NCBI lineage: Eukaryota > Metazoa > Chordata > Actinopteri > Salmoniformes > Salmonidae > Oncorhynchus > Oncorhynchus gorbuscha. The sequence continues at coordinate 11,805 of NW_025749170.1, forward strand.
ATCTGTTAGATTGATACATTAGACCTCTAGTAATATATTGCTGGTTAGATTGATACATTAGACCTCTAGTAATATAGTTAATATTACCTCTAGTAATATATGGCTGGTTAGATTGATACATTAGACCTCTAGTAATATATTGCTGGTTAGATTGATACATTAGACCTCTAGTAATATATTGGCTGGTTAGATTGATACATTAGACCTCTAGTAATATATTGCTGGTTAGATTGATACATTAGACCTCTAGTAATATATTGCTGGTTAGATTGATACATTAAACGCTCTATATTGCTGGTTAGATTAATACATTACGTCAACCTCTAGTAATATATTGCTGGTTAGATTGATACATTAGACCTCTAGTAATATAGTTAATATATTAGTAATATATTGCTGGTTAGATTGATACATTAGACCCTAGTAATATAAACCTGGTTAGATTGTACATATGACCTCTAGTAATATATTGCTGGTTAGATTGATACATTAAACCTCTAGTAATATATTGCTGGTTAGATTGATACATTAGACCTCTAGTAATATATTGCTGGTTAGATTGATACATTAGACCTCTAGTAGATATTATTGGAGGTTAGATTGTCCCTAGACCTTATTGCTGGTTAGATTGAACAATTAGACCTCTAGTAACATACATTAGACCTCTAGTAATATATTGCTGGATAGATTGATACATTAGACCTCTAGCAATATATTGCTGGTTAGAAATACATCAGACCTCTAGTCATTTTGCTGGTTAGATTGATACTCTCTAGTAATATATTGCTGGTTAGATTGATACATTAGACCTCTAGTAATGTATTAGCTGGTTAGATTTAGACCTCTCAGATATTGGCTGGTTAGATTGATACATTTGACCTCTAGCAATATATTGCTGGTTAGATTAATACATTAGACTAGCAATATATAACACATTAGACCTCTAGTAATATATTGCTGGTTAGATTGATACATTAGACCTCTATTGCTGGTTAATATATTGGCTGGTTAGATTGATACATTAGACCTCTAGTAATATATTGCTGGTTAGATTGATACATTAGACCAGACCTCTAGTAATATATTGCTGGTTAGATTGATACAACCTCTAGTAATATATTGGCTGGTTAGATTGATACATTAGACCTCTAGTAATATATTGCTGGTTAGATTGATACATTTGACCTCTAGTAATATATTGCTGGTTAGATTGATACATTTGACCTCTAGTAATATATTGCTGGTTAGAATACATTCGACCTTAGTAATATATTGCTGGTTAGATTGATACATTAAACCTCTAGTAATATATTGGCTGGTTAGATTGATACATTAGACCTATAGTAATATATTGCTGGTTAGATTGATACATTAGACCTCTAGCAATATATTGCTGGTTAGATTAATACATTAGACGTCAACCTCTAGTAATATATTGCTGGTTAGATTGATACATTAAACCTCTAGCAATATATGGCTGGTTAGATTGATACATTAGACCTCTAGTAATATATTGCTGGTTAGATTGATACATTAGACCTCTAGTAATATATTGGCTGGTTAGATTGATACATTAGACCTCTAGTAATATATTGCTGGTTAGATTGATACATTAGACGTCAACCTCTAGTAATATATTGCTGGTTAGATTGATACATTAAACCTCTAGCAATATATGGCTGGTTAGATTAATACATTAGACGTCAACCTCTAGTAATATATTGCTGGTTAGATTGATACATTAGACCTCTAGTAATATATTGCTGGTTAGATTGATACATTTGACCTCTAGTAATATATTGCTGGTTAGATGATGATACATTAGACCTCTAGTAATATATTGGCTGGTTAGATTGATACATTTGATCTCTAGTAATATATTGCTGGTTAGATTGATACATTTGACCTCTAGTTATATATTGCTGGTTAGATTGATACATTAGGCGTCAACCTCTAGTAATATATTGCTGGTTAGATTGATACATTTGACCTCTAGTAATATATTGGCTGGTTAGATTGATACATTGACCTCTAGTAATATATTGCTGGTTAGATTGATACATTAGACCAGTAATATATTCTAGTAATATATTGGCTGGTTGAATTGATACATTAGACCTCTAGTAATATATTGCTGGTTAGATTGATACATTAGACCTCTAGTAATATATTGCTGGTTAGATTGATACATTAGACCTCTAGTAATATATTGCTGGTTAGATTGATACATTAGATCTAGTAATATGTTGCTGGTTAGATTGATACATTAGACCTCTAGTAATATATTGCTGGTTAGATTGATACATTGATAAACTCTAGTAATATATTGGTTGGTTAGATTGATATATTAGACCTATAGTAACAGTTATTGCTGGTTAGATTGGATACATTAGACCTCTAGCAATATTGCTAAGTTGGATTAATACATTAGACGTCATAACCCCAGTAATATATTGCTGGTTAGATTGATACATTAAACCTCTAGCAATATATGGTTGGTTAGATTGATACATTAGACCTCTAGTACATATTGCTGGTTAGATTGGATACATTAGACCTCTAGTAATATATTGGCTGGTTAGATTGACACATTAGACCTCTAGTAATATATTGCTGGTTAGATTGATACATTAGACGCCAACCTCTAGTAATATATTGGCTGGTTAGATTGATACATTAAACCTCTAGCAATATATTGCTGGTTAGATTAATACATTAGACGCCAACCTCTAGTAATATATTGCTGGTTAGATTGATACATTAGACCTCTAGTAATATATTGCTGGTTAGATTGATACATTAGACCTCTAGTAATATATTGCTGGTTAGATTGATACATTAGACCTCTAGTAATATATTGCTGGTTAGATTGATACATTAGATCTCTAGTAATATATTGCTGGTTAGATTGATACATTAGACCCTCTAGTAATATATTGCTGGTTAGATTGATACATTAGAGTCAACCTCTAGTAATATATTGCTGGTTAGATTGATACATTAGACCTCTGTAATATATTGGCTGGTTAGATTGGATACATTTGACCTTCTAGTAATATATTGCTGGAGATTGATACATTTGATAGTAATATATTATTGGTTAGATTGATACATTTTGATCTCTAGTAATATATTGCTGGTTAGATTGATAAATTTAGACCTCTAGTTATATATTGCTGGTTAGATTGATACATTAGATTAGTAATATATTGTTGGTTAGATTGTCAACCCTAGTAATATATTGCTGGTTAGATTGATACATTAGACCTCTAGTAATATATTGCTGTTTAGATTGATACATTTGAATATTGCTGGTTAGATTGTACATTAGACCTCTAGTAAATATTGGCTGGTTAGATTGATACATTAGACCTCTAGTAATATATTGGCTGGTTAGATTGATACATTAGACCTCTAGTAATATATTGCTGGTTAGATTGATACATTAAACCTCTAGTAATATATTGGCTGGTTAGATTGATACATTAGACCTATAGTAATATATTGCTGGTTAGATTGATACACATTAGACCTCAACCTCTAGTAATATATTGGCTGTTGGATATATCAACCTCTAGTAATATATTGCCGGTTAGATTGATACATTAGACCCTCTAGTAATATATTGCTGGTTAGATTGATACATTAGACCTCTAGTAATATATTGCTGGTTAGATTGATACATTAGACCTCTAGTAATATATTGCTGGTTAGATTGATACATTAGACCTCTAGTAATATTTTGCTGGTTAGATTGATACATTAGACCTCTAGTAATATATTGCTGGTTAGATTGATACATTAGACCTCTAGTAATATATTGCTGGTTAGATTGATACATTAGACCTCTAGTAATATATTGCTGGTTAGATTGATACATTAGACAACTCTAGTAATATATTGCTGGTTAGATTGATACATTAAACCTCTAGCAATATATTGCTGGTTAGATTAATACATTAGACGTCAACCTCTAGTAATATATTGCTGGTTAGATTGATACATTAGACTCTAGTAATATATTGCTGCTAGATTGATACATTAGCCAACCTCTAGTAATATATTGCTGGTTAGATTGATACATTTACATTAGTAATATACCACGACCTCTAGTAATATATTGCTGGTTAGATTAATACATTAGACGTCAGCACCTCCTAGTAATATGTTGCTGGTTAGATTGATACATTAGGACCTCTAGCAATATATGGCTGGGTTAGATTGATACATTAGACCTCTAGTAATATATTGCTGGTTAGATTGAGTACATTAGACCTCTAGAAAATAGCTATTAATAGATTGATACATTAGGACCTCTAGTAATATATTGCTGGTTAGATTGATACATTAGACGCCAACCTCTAGTAATATATTGCTGGTTAGATTGATACATTAAAACCTCTAGTAATATATGGCTGGTTAGATTAATACATTAGTCAACCTATAGTAATATATTGCTGGTTAGATTGATACATTAGACCTCTGTGATTAATACATTAGACGTGACCTCTAGTAATATATTGCTGGTTAGATTGATACATTAAACCTCTAGTAACATATTGGCTGGTTAGATTGATACATTTGACCTCTAGCAATATATTGCTGGTTAGATTGATACATTAGACCTCTAGTAATATATTGGCTGGTTAGATTGATACATTAGACTCTAGTAATATATGGTTGGTTAGATTGATACATTAGACCTCTAGTAATATATTGCTGGTTAGATTGATACATTAGACCTCTAGTAATATATTGGCTGGTTAGATTGATACATTAAACCTCTAGCAATATATTGCTGGTTAGATTAATACATTTGACGCCAACCTCTAGTTATATATTGCTGGTTAGATTGATACATTAGACCTCGTCATACCTCTAGATTGTAATTTGACCTCTAGTAATATATTTGATAGACTGATACATTAGACCTCTAGTAATATATTGCTGGTTAGATTGGATACATTTGACATCTAGTAATATATTGGCTGGTTAGATTGATACATTTGACCTCTAGTTATATATTGCTGGTTAGATTAATACATTAGACGCCAACCTCTAGTAATATATTGCTGTTGATTGATACATTTGAATTCTTAAAGTAATATATTGGCTGGTTAGATTGATACATTTGACCTCTAGTAATATATTGCTGGTTAGATTGATACATTTGACCTCTAGTAATATATTCCTGGTTAGATTGATACATTAGACCTCTAGTAATATATTGCTGGTTAGATTGATACATTAGACCTCTAGTAATATATTGCTATTTAGATTGATACATTAGACCTCTAGTAATATATTGCTGGTTAGTTTGATACATTAGACCTCTAGCAATATATTGCTGGTTAGATTGATACATTAGACCTCTAGCAATATATTTCCGGTTTAGATTGATACATTAGACCTCTAGCAATATATTGCTGGGTTAGATTGATACATTTGACTCAACCTCTAGTAATATATTGTTGGTTAGATTGATACATTAGACCCTCTAGTAATATATTGCTGGTTAGATTGATACATTAGACCACGACCTCTAGTAATATATTGCTGGTTAGATTGATACATTAAACCTCTAGTAATATATTGCTGGTTAGATTGATACATTAGAACTATAGTAATATATTCCTGGTTAGATTGATACATTAGACCTCAACCTCTAGTAATATATTGGCTGTTTTGATATATTAGACCTCTAGAATATATTGCTGGTTAGATTGATACAATAGACCTCTAGTAATATATTAGCTGGTTAGATTTGGGCATTATTGTTTGTCTAGGAATACAAATTGCCAACCTCTCTGTATTGTACTACTGTCAGGGACATTGAATACATTAGACCTCTAGGAAATATTGCTGAATTAGTCATTGCAGACATTAGATATATATATAAAATATTGACTGGTTAGATTGATACATTAGCCTCTAGTAATATATTCCTGTTAGATTGATACATTAAACCTCTAGTAATATATTGTCTTGGTTAGATTGATACATTAGACCTCTAGTAAATATTGCTGGATTGATACATTGTGACATCAATATCCTGTAGTAATATATTGCTGGTTAGATTGATACATTAAACCTCTAGCTGAATATATTGCCACCACAACCTCTAGTAATATATTGCTGGTTAGATTGTACAGACCTCTAGTAATATATTGCTGGTTTTTAATTTGACCTCTAGTAATATATTGCTGGCCAATTGACATTGGTAATACATTAGACATCCAACCTCTAGTAATATATTGGCTGGTTGAAAACATTTGGATACATCTAGTAATATATTGCTGGTTAGATTGATACATTAGACCTCTAGCAATATATTGCTGGTTAGATTAATACATTAGACCTCAACCTCAGTAATATATTGCTGGTTAGATTGATACATTCTGACCACTAAAACCTCTAGCAATATATGGCTGGTTCCCTCCTCCCTCTAGTAATATATTGTTGTTAGAGATACATTAGACCTCTAGTAATATATTGCTGGTTAGATTGATACATTAGCAATATATTGCTGGTTAGATTAATATGGCTAGAGACCTCTAGTAATATATTGCTGGTTAGTTAGACCTCTAGATCCCTACAGACCTCTCCCTAATATATTTGCTGGTTAGATTGATACATTAGCCCCCCTCCCCTCCTTAGATTAATACATTAGACCTCAACCTCCTAGTGAATCTCCCTCCTGGTTAGATTGATACATTAAACCTCCCTAGCAATCCTAGATTCCTACATTAGACCCTCCTAGTAATATATCCTGAAGTTAGATTGATACATACTAGTAATATATTAGACGTCAGACCTCTAGTAATATATTCCCTGGTTAGATTGATACATTAGACCTCTAGTAATATATTGCTGGTTAGATTGATACATTTGACCTCTAGTAATATATTGCTGGTTAGATTGATACATTAGACCTCTAGTAATATATTGGCTGGTTAGATTCCTACATTTGACCTCTAGCAATATATTGCTGGTTAGATTGATACATTAGACCTCCTCACTCCTAGTAATATATTGCTCCTTAGATTGATACATTAGACCCTAGTAATAATGGTTGGTTAGATTGACACAACACCTCTAGTAATTATTGTATTAATACATTAGACCTCTAGTAAACATATTGGCCGGCCAGATTGACCCTCTCCTCCCCTCCTATTGCTGGTTGTGATTGATATTGGCCTCTAGGGGAGATTGATACATTAGACCTCTAGTAAAATATTCCTGGTTAGATTGACACATTCCCTCCTTCTCATATTCCTCTTCCTTCCTACATTTCTACCTCTAGTTATCCTATTGCTGGTTGTTGGATACATTAGACTAGTAATATATGGCTCAACCTCTAGTAAAATATTGCTGGTCAGATTGATACATTAGACCTCTAGTAATATATTGCTGGTTAGATTGATACATTTGACATCTAGTAATATATTGGCTGGTTAGATTGATACATTAGACCTCTAGCAATATATTGCTGGTTAGATTAATACATTAGACGCCAACCTCCCTAGTAATATATTGCTGGTTAGATTGATACATTAGACCTCTAGTAATATATTGCTATTTAGATTGATACATTAGATCTCTCTAGTAATATATTGCTGGTTAGTTTGAAACATTAGACCCTCTAGTAATATATTGCTGGTTAGATTGATACATTAGACCTCTAGTAATATATTGCTATTTAGATTGATACATTAGACCTCTAGCAATATATTGCTATTTAGATTGATACATTAGACCTCTGGGCTCCAACATATTGTTATTTAGATTGATACATTAGACCTAATTAGGGGATGATCTAGAGGGAATATATTGCTGGTTAGATTGATACATTAGACTCCTCTAGTAATATATTGCTATTTAGATTTCAGACCTCTAGCAATATATTGCTGGTTAGGGATTGATACATTAGACCCCTGTAATATACTGGTTAGATTGATACATTAGACCTCTAGTAATATATTGCTGGTTAGATTGATACATTACGACCTCTAGTAATATATTGGGATACATTAGACCCCTGTAATATATTGCATTAGATTGATACATTAGAACTCGTAATATATTCCTGGTTAGATTGATACATTAGACCTCAACCTCTAGTAATATATTGCTGTTTAGATTGATACATTAGAACTCTGGTGTGAAATATATTCCTTTTCATTGCTACTTTATCAG
>NW_025749171.1:0-26952 GCF_021184085.1 Oncorhynchus gorbuscha
CACTCTAACCACTAGGCTACCTGCCACCTCTACACTCTAACCACTAGGCTACCTGCCTCCTCTACACTCTAACCACTAGGCTACCTGCCTCCTCTTAGGCTACCCTACCACCTCTACACTCTAACCACTAGGCTACCTGCCTCCTCTACACTAACCACTAGGCTACCTGCCTCCTCTACACTCTAACCACTAGGCTACCTGCCTCCTCTACACTCTAACCACTAGGCTACCTGCCACCTCTACACTCTAACCACTAGGCTACCCTACCACCTCTCCACTCTAACCACTAGGCTACCTGCCACCTCTCCACTCTAACCACTAGGCTACCTGCCACCTCTACACTCTAACCACTAGCCTACCTACCACCTCTACACTCTAACCACTAGGCTACCTGCCAACTCTACACTCTAACCACTAGGCTACCTGCCACCTCTCCACTCTAACCACTAGGCTACCTGCCACCTCTCCACTCTAACCACTAGGCTACCTGCCGCCTCTACACTCTAACCACTAGGCTACCTACCACCTCTCCACTCTAACCACTAGGCTACCTACCACCTCTACACTCTAACCACTAGGCTACCTGCCATCTCTACACTCTAACCACTAGGCTACCTGCCACCTCTACACTCTAACCACTAGGCTACCTGCCACCTCTACACTCTAACCACTAGGCTACCTGCCTCCTCTACACTCTAACCACTAGGCTACCTGCCGCCTCCACACTCTAACCACTAGGCTACCTGCCACCTCTCCACTCTAACCACTAGGCTACCTGCCACCTCTACACTCTAACCACTAGGCTACCTACCACCTCTACACTCTAACCACTAGGCTACCTGCCTCCTCTACACTCTAACCACTAGGCTACCTGCCTCCTCTACACTAACTCTAACCACTAGGCTACCCTGCCACCTCTACACTCTAACCACTAGGCTACCCTGCCACCTCTACACTCTAACCACTAGGCTACCCTGCCACCTCTACACTCTAACCACTAGGCTACCTGCCACCTCTACACTCTAACCACTAGGCTACCTGCCACCTCTACACTCTAACCACTAGGCTACCTGCCTCCTCTACACTCTAACCACTAGGCTACCTGCCTCCTCTACACTCTAACCACTAGGCTACCCTGCCACCTCTACACTCTAACCACTAGACTACCTGCCTCCTCTACACTCTAACCACTAGGCTACCTGCCTCCTCTACACTCTAACCACTAGGCTACCTGCCTCCTCTACACTCTAACCACTAGGCTACCTGCCTCCTCTACACTCTAACCACTAGGCTACCTGCCACCTCTACACTCTAACCACTAGGCTACCTGCCACCTCTACACTCTAACCACTAGGCTACCTGCCTCCTCTACACTCTAACCACTAGGCTACCTGCCACCTCTACACTCTAACCACTAGGCTACCCTACCACCTCTACACTCTAACCACTAGGCTACCTGCCTCCTCTACACTAACCACTAGGCTACCTGCCTCCTCTACACTCTAACCACTAGGCTACCTGCCTCCTCTACACTCTAACCACTAGGCTACCTGCCACCTCTACACTCTAACCACTAGGCTACCCTACCACCTCTCCACTCTAACCACTAGGCTACCTGCCACCTCTCCACTCTAACCACTAGGCTACCTGCCACCTCTACACTCTAACCACTAGCCTACCTACCACCTCTACACTCTAACCACTAGGCTACCTGCCAACTCTACACTCTAACCACTAGGCTACCTGCCACCTCTCCACTCTAACCACTAGGCTACCTGCCACCTCTCCACTCTAACCACTAGGCTACCTGCCAACTCTACACTCTAACCACTAGGCTACCTGCCACCTCTCCACTCTAACCACTAGGCTACCTGCCGCCTCTACACTCTAACCACTAGGCTACCTACCACCTCTCCACTCTAACCACTAGGCTACCTGCCACCTCTACACTCTAACCACTAGGCTACCTGCCACCTCTACACTCTAACCACTAGGCTACCTGCCTCCTCTACACTCTAACCACTAGGCTACCTGCCGCCTCCACACTCTAACCACTAGGCTACCTGCCACCTCTCCACTCTAACCACTAGGCTACCTGCCACCTCTACACTCTAACCACTAGGCTACCTACCACCTCTACACTCTAACCACTAGGCTACCTGCCTCCTCTACACTCTAACCACTAGGCTACCTGCCTCCTCTACACTAACTCTAACCACTAGGCTACCTGCCTCCTCTACACTAACTCTAACCACTAGGCTACCCTGCCACCTCTACACTCTAACCACTAGGCTACCCTGCCACCTCTACACTCTAACCACTAGGCTACCTGCCACCTCTACACTCTAACCACTAGGCTACCTGCCTCCTCTACACTCTAACCACTAGGCTACCTGCCTCCTCTACACTCTAACCACTAGGCTACCTGCCTCCTCTACACTCTAACCACTAGGCTACCCTGCCACCTCTACACTCTAACCACTAGACTACCTGCCTCCTCTACACTCTAACCACTAGGCTACCTGCCTCCTCTACACTCTAACCACTAGGCTACCTGCCTCCTCTACACTCTAACCACTAGGCTACCTGCCTCCTCTACACTCTAACCACTAGGCTACCTGCCACCTCTACACTCTAACCACTAGGCTACCTGCCACCTCTACACTCTAACCACTAGGCTACCTGCCACCTCTACACTCTAACCACTAGGCTACCTGCCTCCTCTACACTCTAACCACTAGGCTACCCTGCCGCCTCTACACTCTAACCACTAGGCTACCCTGCCACCTCTACACTCTAACCACTAGGCTACCTGCCACCTCTACACTCTAACCACTAGGCTACCTGCCACCTCTACACTCTAACCACTAGGCTACCTGCCACCTCTACACTCTAACCACTAGGCTACCTGCCTCCTCTACACTCTAACCACTAGGCTACCCTGCCGCCTCTACACTCTAACCACTAGGCTACCCTGCCACCTCTACACTCTAACCACTAGGCTACCCTGCCGCCTCTACACTCTAACCACTAGGCTACCTGCCACCTCTACACTCTAACCACTAGGCTACCTGCCACCTCTACACTCTAACCACTAGGCTACCTGCCACCTCTACACTCTAACCACTAGGCTACCTGCCACCTCTACACTCTAACCACTAGGCTACCTGCCACCTCTACACTCTAACCACTAGGCTACCTGCCTCCTCTACACTCTAACCACTAGGCTACCCTGCCGCCTCTACACTCTAACCACTAGGCTACCCTGCCACCTCTACACTCTAACCACTAGGCTACCCTGCCGCCTCTACACTCTAACCACTAGGCTACCTGCCACCTCTACACTCTAACCACTAGGCTACCCTGCCACCTCTACACTCTAACCACTAGGCTACCCTGCCCCCTCTACACTCTAACCACTAGGCTACCCTGCCACCTCTACACTCTAACCACTAGGCTACCTGCCACCTCTACACTCTAACCACTAGGCTAACCTGCCAGCTCTACACTCTAACCACTAGGCTACCTGCCACCTCTACACTCTAACCACCTCTCTAAAATTGACCTGAATTCAGTAGATTCTTGCTGAATGGTTTAAATGTATTTGACCGCTAATTCTTTCATGATTTCATTTTTTTAGGGATTTGTTGTTGACAGCTCATAAATCTGACTGAAATGTATTATTTATGCTCTCGATATGTATTATTATTATATATTATTATTCTCGATATGTATCTGTTATTTTAACAATATAATCTTTAGTTCTAGTAATGATTATTAAATGCATCAATTCCAGCAGTTATTGTTTTAATAATAATAATAATAATAATACTACATCTCTTCTGAAACAAGCCGTTTTCTCTCAGGCCTCATTAGAAAACAATATCACACATCTTCCCTGTTTTATGGGTTTTAACTTTGTGGCTTTACTTTAAAAGCTCATAACTCAGGTTCTGATAAATAAATCTGTGATTTAAAAAATAAAAAATACAAAAATTAATCTGGATTTGAAACCGTTTGTAGTTTTCAGAACTATATATATATATATAAAAATAGAACCGTCACTTTGACGATGTCACGTGTGACTGCTGCAGAACAACAAGCCTCGTGTTTTAGATATAAAGAGTTTTTAAAGTGAGTTTTGGTTTTGATCAGTCTTGGAAATCAAAGTGCTGGAAACAAATTGCCTCGCTATTTAAAAAGAAGACGAAGGACAAGCTATGAAGGGAAAATACTGGAGTTTTGGTGTAGGTATAGCAGACTAGCGCAAAATAATATTGCCATATTGTCAAAAATATTGTAACAGTGCATTTGTAAAGTATTCAGACCTCTTGACTTTTTCCACATCGTTACGGTACAGCCTTGTTCTAAAATGGATTAAAATAGTTTTTTCCCCTCATCAATCTACACACAACACCCCATAATGACATCACAACACCCCTCCATCACTACTATACATCACACCACCCCATAATGACATCACAACACCCCATAATGACATCACAACACCCCATAATGACATCACAACACCCCTCCATCACTACTATACATCAAAACACCCCACAATGACATCACAACACCCTCCATCACTACTATACATCAAAACACCCCATAATGACATCACAACACCCTCCATCACTACTATACATCAAAACACCCCATAATGACATCACAACACCCCTCCATCACTACTATACATCACACCACCCCATAATGACATCACAACACCCCATAATGACATCACAACACCCCATAATGACATCACAACACCCCTCCATCACTACTATACATCAAAACACCCCATAATGACATCACAACACCCCTCCATCACTACTATACATCAAAACACCCCATAATGACATCACAACACCCCTCCATCACTACTATACATCACACCACCCCATAATGACATCACAACACCCCATAATGACATCACAACACCCCATAATGACATCACAACACCCCTCCATCACTACTATACATCAAAACACCCCATAATGACATCACAACACCCCTCCATCACTACTATACATCAAAACACCCCACAATGACATCACAACACCCCACAATGACATCACAACACCCCTCCATCACTACTATACATCACACCACCCCATAATGACATCACACCACCCCATAATGACATCACAACACCCCATAATGACATCACAACACCCCTCCATCACTACTATACATCAAAACACCCCACAATGACATCACAACACCCCTCCATCACTACTATACATCACACCACCCCATAATGACATCACAACACCCCTCCATCACTACTATACATCACAACACCCCACAATGACATCACAACACCCCATAATGACATCACAACACCCCTCCATCACTACTATACATCACAACACCCCACAATGACATCACAACACCCCACAATGACATCACAACACCCCACAATGACATCACAACACCCCACAATGACATCACAACACCCCACAATGACATCACAACACCCCTCCATCACTACTATACATCACAACACCCCATAATGACATCACACCACCCCATAATGACATCACAACACCCCATAATGACATCACAACACCCCTCCATCACTACTATACATACCGCGTTGTGTCCGAAGAACTCACAGTAGCAGCAGTCACAGTACTTCCCATCCTTCTGGTTGTTTGAGGAGGAAGCACAGGAGCTCCTCTCAGAACTAGAGTCCTCGTCCTCCCCCTCCTCCAGCTCCGAAGGGGGGTGACACAACCCCCCCGCCCCGTTAGACAGCTTATGTCCTTTACACGCCTGGTCCCTGGAGCATGGACACGGGATGCAGAGAACAGACAGTCAGATGTAGAGACAGAGAGAGACAGAAACCATGTTGACTTTTAGAAGAATTCAGCAGTGATGACAGGTAGAACCATGTCTCATCACTAGATTCTAGAGCAGTGATGACAGGTAGAACCATGTCTCATCACTAGATTCTAGAGCAGTGATGACAGGTAGAACCATGTCTCATCACTAGATTCTAGAGCAGTGATGACAGGTAGAACCATGTCTCATCACTAGATTCTAGAGCAGTGATGACAGGTAGAACCATGTCTCATCACTAGATTCTAGAGCAGTGATGACAGGTAGAACCATGTCTCATCACTAGATTCTAGAGCAGTGATGACAGGTAGAACCATGTCTCATCACTAGATTCTAGAGCAGTGATGACAGGTAGAACCATGTCTCATCACTAGATTCTAGAGCAGTGATGACAGGTAGAACCATGTCTCATCACTAGATTCTAGAGCAGTGATGACAGGTAGAACCATGTCTCATCACTAGATTCTAGAGCAGTGATGACAGGTAGAACCATGTCTCATCACTAGATTCTAGAGCAGTGATGACAGGTAGAACCATGTCTCATCACTAGATTCTAGAGCAGTGATGACAGGTAGAACCATGTCTCATCACTAGATTCTAGAGCAGTGATGACAGGTAGAACCATGTCTCATCACTAGATTCTAGAGCAGTGATGACAGGTAGAACCATGTCTCATCACTAGATTCTAGAGCAGTGATGACAGGTAGAACCATGTCTCATCACTAGATTCTAGAGCAGTGATGACAGGTAGAACCATGTCTCATCACTAGATTCTAGAGCAGCAGACAGGTAGAACCATGTCTCATCACTAGATTCTAGAGCAGTGATGACAGGTAGAACCATGTCTCATCACTAGATTCTAGAGCAGTGATGACAGGTAGAACCATGTCTCATCACTAGATTCTAGAGCAGTGATGACAGGTAGAACCATGTCTCATCACTAGATTCCAGGGGAGGTCATCTGAAATAATGACTGTGTTCCAGTATCTCATGCAAATCGTTTAGTGTCCTCGCATGTTAGCGTGAAATGTACGACTGCATTTAATAAAATGTCTCTGCATTAGGGCAACACTCCCCAAACAAACACATCAAAGAGTTTGACATTTAGTCAGTGGTTTTCAATTTAACCAGCTAAATAGTATTAGCAATCTGTTTGCAATCGAGCAATACATTTGATGGACCTACAGTGGCAAGAAACAGTATGTGAACCCTTTGGAATTACCTGGACTTCTGCATACATTGGTCATAGATGAAGATCAGATCAAATTTGAAGTCACAGCAATAGACAAACACAGTCTGCTTAAACTAATAACACACAATTATATGTTTTCATGTCTTTATTGAACACACCGTGTAAACACTCGCAGTGCAGGGTGGGAAAAGAATGTGAACCCTTGGATTTAATAACTGGTTGACCCTCCTTCGGCAGCAATAACCTCAACCAAACGTTTTCTGTAGTTGCGGATCAGACCTGCACAACGGTCAGGAGGAATTTTGGACCATTCCTCTTTACAAAACTGTTTGAGTTCAGCAATATTCTTGGATTGTCTGGTGTGAACTGCTCTCTTGAGGTCATGCTACAGCATCTCAATCTGGTTGAGGTCAGGACTCTGACTGGGCCACCCCAGAAGGTCAGGACTCTGACTGGGCCGCCCCAGAAGGTCAGGACTCTGACTGGGCCGCCCCAGAAGGTCAGGACTCTGACTGGGCCGCCCCAGAAGGTCAGGACTCTGACTGGGCCGCCCCAGAAGGTCAGGACTCTGACTGGGCCGCCCCAGAAGGTCAGGACTCTGACTGGGCCGCCCCAGAAGGTCAGGACTCTGACTGGGCCGCCCCAGAAGGTCAGGACTCTGACTGGGCCGCCCCAGAAGGTCAGGACTCTGACTGGGCCGCCCCAGAAGGTCAGGACTCTGACTGGGCCGCCCCAGAAGGTCAGGACTCTGACTGGGCCGCCCCAGAAGGTCAGGACTCTGACTGGGCCGCCCCAGAAGGTCAGGACTCTGACTGGGCCGCCCCAGAAGGTCAGGACTCTGACTGGGCCGCCCCAGAAGGTCAGGACTCTGACTGGGCCGCCCCAGAAGGTCAGGACTCTGACTGGGCCGCCCCAGAAGGTCAGGACTCTGACTGGGCCGCCCCAGAAGGTCAGGACTCTGACTGGGCCGCCCCAGAAGGTCAGGACTCTGACTGGGCCGCCCCAGAAGGTCAGGACTCTGACTGGGCCACTCCAGAAGGTCAGGACTCTGACTGGGCCACTCCAGAAGGTCAGGACTCTGACTGGGCCACTCCAGAAGGTCAGGACTCTGACTGGGCCACTCCAGAAGGTCAGGACTCTGACTGAGCCACTCCAGAAGGTCAGGACTCTGACTGGGCCACTCCAGAAGGTCAGGACTCTGACTGGGCCACTCAGGTTGAGGTCAGGACTCTGACTGGGCCACTCCAGAAGTTCAGGACTCTGACTGGGCCACTCCAGAAGTTCAGGACTCTGACTGGGCCACTCCAGAAGGTCAGGACTCTGACTGGGCCACTCCAGAAGTTCAGGACTCTGACTGGGCCACTCCAGAAGGTCAGGACTCTGACTGGGCCACTCCAGAAGGCGTATTTTCTTCTGTTGAAGCCATTCTGTTGTTGATTTCCTTCTGTGTTTTGGGTCGTTGTCCTTTTGCGTCACCCAACTTCTGTTGAGCTTCAATTGGCGAACAGATAGCCTAACGTTCTCCTGCAAAACGTCTTGATGAACTTCTGGTTGAATTCATTTTCCCGTCGATGATAGCAAGCTGTCCAGGTCCTGAGGCAGCAAAGCAGATTCAAACCATGATGCTCTCTCCACCATACCTTACAGTTGGGTTTGGTGTTGGTCTTCTGTGCTGTGCCTTTTTTCTCCACACATAGTGTTGTGTACCTTCCCAACAACTCAACTGTAGTTTCATCTGTCCACAGAATATCTTTGCCAGTAGAGCTGTGGAACATCCAGGTGCACTTTTGCAGATTTTAGAAGTGCAGCAATGGTTTTTTTGGACAGCAGTGGCTTCTTCCGAGTGGCTTCTTCCGTGGTGTCCTCCCATGAACACCATTAGTGTTTTACGTATCGTAGACTCGTCAACAGAGATGTTAGCATGTTCCAGAGATTTCTGTAAGTCTTTAGCGGACATTCTAGGATTCTTCTAAACCTCATTGAGCATTCTGCGCTGTTCTCTTACAGTCATCTTTGCAGGACGGCCACTCCTAGGGAGAGCAGCAACAGTGCTGAACATTTCTCCATTTATAGACAATGTGTCTTACCCTGGACTGATGAACGTCAAGTCTTTTAGAGATACTTTTGTAACTCTTTCCAGCTTTATGCAAGTCAACAATTATTAATCTTAGGTCTTCTGAGATCTCTTTTGTTCGAGGCATGGTTCACATCAGGCAATGCTTCTTGTGAATAGCAAACTCAAATGTTGTGAGTGTTTTTTCTGGGGCAAGGCAGCTCTTACCAACATCTCCAATCTCGTCTTATTGATTGATTGGACTCCAGGTTAGCGGCCTCCTGACTCCAATTATCTTTTGGAGAAGTCATTAGCCTTGGGGGGGTTCACATACATTCACAACCTACACTGGGAATGTTTAAATGACACATTCAATATAGACAAGAAAATTACAATAATTAGTGTGTTATTAGTTTAAGCAGACTGGGTTTGTCTGGTGTCGTGATTTAGATGAAGATCAGATCACATTTTATGACCAATTTATGCAGAAGTCCAGGTCATTCCAAAGGGTTCACATACTGTTTCTTGCCATTGTACATCGTTCTCCCATCTAATTCCTGTGAAACTATCTACAAAACTACCAACCTGCAGGCGCCAGCGGTCAGGTGTCCCACGTTGGGAGAGGGCAGCGCCCCCCCACTGTGGCCATTACAGGGGTGGTTACAGCCCATCTGGGAGGGGCCCAGTTTGCTGTGCTGGCCGTTCACGGGAGGAATGTGTGAGTTCTTACATGCCAAGGGCTTATGGAGGGCCGCTGCTGAGCAGTCAGGGCCACCCAGGGCCCCCAGCTTGGCCCCTGTTGGGCAGTCAGGGCCACCCAGGGCCCCCAGCTTGGCCCCTGCTGGGCAGTCAGGGCCACCCAGGGCCCCCAGCTTGGCCCCTGCTGGGCAGTCAGGGCCACCCAGGGCCCCCAGCTTGGCCCCTGCTGAGCAGTCAGGGCCACCCAGGGCCCCCAGCTTGGCCCCTGCTGGGCAGTCAGGGCCACCCAGGGCCCCCAGCTTGGCCCCTGCTGGGCAGTCAGGGCCACCCAGGGCCCCCAGCTTGGCCCCTGCCACGGGGACGTGAAGGTTTGGTACCAGCGGGGAGAAGGGGGCGTGAGCAGCTAGACCGGGAGAGGAGGAGGAGGATGTGACATGGCCGTGCTGCTGCCCTCCGGAGCTCTGCTTGAGGGGCAGGAGAGAGGAATGCTGAGAGGAGGAGGAGGAGAGGCCAGTGGGGCTGTTGGGGGGGACAGACAGGTCTGAGTGTTGGTGGTGGTCGCTGGGGTGGAATGCTTCCCCTGGAGGACAGAGGAGAGACGAGTGTTGAGTGGAATATTGGACAAACATAGTTGTGATTCCCAGTGGTTACAGATGTCTGTTTGTCTCTAGAAGTGTAACCCATGGGCCATATCTCTGCTTGTCTCTAGATTAATAATCTATGGGCCATATCTCTGCTTCTCTCTAGATTAATAATCTATGGGCCATATCTCTGCTTCTCTCTAGATTAATAATCTATGGGCCATATCTCTGCTTGTCTCTAGATTAATAATCTATGGGCCATATCTCTGCTTGTCTCTAGAGGTGTAATCTATGGGCCATAACTCTGCTTCTCTCTAGATTAATAATCTATGGGCCATAACTCTGCTTCTCTCTAGATTAATAATCTATGGGCCATAACTCTGCTTCTCTCTAGATTAATAATCTATGGGCCATATCTCTGCTTCTCTCTAGATTAATAATCTATGGGCCATATCTCTGCTTCTCTCTAGATTAATAATCTATGGGCCATATCTCTAGGTGTAATCCATGGGCCATATCTCTGCTTCTCTCTAGATTAATAATCTATGGGCCATAACTCTGCTTCTCTCTAGATTAATAATCTATGGGCCATAACTCTGCTTCTCTCTAGATTAATAACCTATGGGCCATATCTCTGCTTCTCTCTAGATTAATAATCTATGGGCCATATCTCTGCTTCTCTCTAGAGGTGTAATCTATGGGCCATATCTCTGCTTCTCTCTAGATTAATAATCTATGGGCCATATCTCTGCTTCTCTCTAGATTAATAATCTATGGGCCATATCTCTGCTTCTCTCTAGATTAATAATCTATGGGCCATATCTCTGCTTCTCTCTAGATTAATAATCTATGGGCCATATCTCTGCTTCTCTCTAGAGGTGTAATCTATGGGCCATATCTCTGCTTCTCTCTAGATTAATAATCTATGGGCCATATCTCTGCTTCTCTCTAGATTAATAATCTATGGGCCATATCTCTGCTTCTCTCTAGATTAATAATCTATGGGCCATATCTCTGCTTCTCTCTAGAGGTGTAATCTATGGGCCATATCTCTGCTTCTCTCTAGAGGTGTAATCTATGGGCCATATCTCTGCTTCTCTCTAGATTAATAATCTATGGGCCATATCTCTGCTTCTCTCTAGATTAATAATCTATGGGCCATAACTCTGCTTCTCTCTAGATTAATAATCTATGGGCCATATCTCTGCTTCTCTCTAGATTAATAATCTATGGGCCATATCTCTGCTTCTCTCTAGAGGTGTAATCTATGGGCCATATCTCTGCTTCTCTCTAGAGGTGTAATCTATGGGCCATATCTCTGCTTCTCTCTAGATTAATAATCTATGGGCCATATCTCTGCTTCTCTCTAGATTAATAATCTATGGGCCATATCTCTGCTTCTCTCTAGAGGTGTAATCTATGGGCCATAACTCTGCTTCTCTCTAGATTAATAATCTATGGGCCATATCTCTGCTTCTCTCTAGATTAATAATCTATGGGCCATATCTCTGCTTCTCTCTAGATTAATAATCTATGGGCCATATCTCTGCTTCTCTCTCTAGAGGTGTAATCTATGCGCCATAACTCTGCTTCTCTCTCTAGAGGTGTAATCTATGGGCACAATCCTTCCCTGAGATTTGTGTGTGTATGCATTAATAATGCGCCATTGTCAACAGGACACGTGAACAGTAATTCAGGTTAGATGCCGGTATGTCTTGAATTTTCTGTGTCCTAAAAAGTGTGGAGAGAAAGAGAAATCTCACCAGGCGGTGTTGGTCGTCGGCACATGGTCTTGAAGTGCTTTGGGGTGGTCTTACAGAGGTCCCCGGAGGTAGAGAGCGGGTTCCCGGGGGAAGAACCACTGGAATTCTGGGAAGGGTGGCTGTAGGGGCACACTTTGGCCCCAGGCGTTTTAGCAGATTTCCCAGGAGCCTCGTGAGAGACTCGCTTCTCATGACACGCTGGTCCCCCTGTTCCTATTGGACCAGAGGAGGAGGGATAATGAAGAGGAGAGAAGGAAGAAGGTTTTACTCAGAGGAGTAACAGGTTGTGTTTCTGTAGTCAGCTGAAGTCGTTCCTCCATTTTGTCAGTGTAAATGTCGGCAAACGCTACAATTTTGTTAAAGTAAATGAATTGAAAACCACGGGCTACCTGCCAAATAATGAAATGTCTAAATTAGTTAGCATCTGTTTACGACTTAACCTTGAGAGATCTGAGCAGAGAGAGAGAGAGAGAAAGAGAGCGAGAGGGGCGAGGCAGAGAGCGAGAGAAGAGAGGCAGAGAGCGAGAGGAGCGAGAGCAGAGAGAGAGACAGAGAGAGACAGAGACAGAGAGACAGAGAGACAGAGACAGAGAGGAGAGGCAGAGAGCGAGAGAGAGACAGAGACAGAGAGACAGAGACAGAGAGAGAGAGGAGAGGCAGAGAGCGAGACAGAGACAGAGAGACAGAGAGACAGAGAGAGAGAGAGAGAGAGCGAGAGAGAGACAGGGAGAGAGAGAGAGAGAGACAGAGACAGAGACAGAGAGAGAGAGAGAGAAGAGAGGCAGAGAGAGAGAGCAGAGAGAGAGAGAGAGAGAGAGAGCGAGAGAGATGTGAGGTCAAGGTGTGTTTACCTTGTTGTGCGTGCGAGGCAGTGCTGTGGTTGCAGTGGATCCCTCCATTGTTGTGAGCCGAGTTCCAGAGACCAGAGAGCTTGTGGGCTGAGAGGAAGGAGGATGGGTCCCAGTCTACCGAGCTCTGCTCTGGGTAACCTTCACTACAGCTCTGAGCCCTACACAACGATGAGTGGGACAACGGAACCTGGGGGAGGGGGGATGCTAGTTCAGGACATGGTTGATGGGTACAGCCCCCCCACTAACATTTGATGCTGTAGCTATGTGCTCTAAAGCAGTATTCAGATCCATAGGATGTAGTGATCACAATATAGTAGCCATATCTAGGAAAACCAAAGGCTGGAACTAATATAGTGTATAAGAGGTCATATCTAGGAAAACCAAAGGCTGGAACTAATATAGTGTATAAGAGGTCATATCTAGGAAAACCACAGTTCCAAAGCTTTGGGGCTTTTCATCTTCAATTAAATGTTGGGCGCAAAAAGGCAAACTCTGCGCCACCATTCATTGAATCAGATTCGTCACTAAACCCACTGATATTGACAAATACTTTAATGATTTAAAAAAAAATGTATTGGCAAGATTAGCAAACGTAGGGATGACATGCCAGCAACAAACACTAAATATTTATTTATTTTACCTTTATTTAACCAGGCAAGTCAGTTAAGAACAAATTCTTATTTTCAATGACGGCCTAGGAACAGTGGGTTAACTGCCTGTTCAGGGGCAGAACGACAGATTTGTACCTTGTCAGCTCGGGGGTTTGAACTTGCAACCTTCCGGTTACTAGTCCAACGCTCTAACCACTAGGCTACCCTGCCTGATCAAATTATTAAAAGACAAGCATTGTTACCAACCCATAGTAAATTTCTGGGGAAAAATGGTGTTTGCCCAAATACACTGCTATTTCACAGTAAACAAATTGACAACATAATTTCAGCACGCTGATAGGGAAGGACACTCAACAAGCACAGCACTTACACAAATGACAGATGATTGGCTGAGAGAAATTGATGATAAAAAAAGGTTGTGGGAGGCTGTTTTGTTAGACTTCAGTGGGGCTTGTGACATTATGGATCATAGTCTGCTGCTGGAAAACGTATGGCTTTACACCCCTGCTATAATGTGGATAAAGAGTTACCTGTCTAACAGAACACAGAGGGTGTTATGGCTTTACACCCCTGCTATAATGTGGATAAAGAGTTACCTGTCTAACAGAACACAGAGGGTGGTATGGCTTTACACCCCTGCTATAATCTGGATAAAGAGTTACCTGTCTAACAGAACACAGAGGGTGGTATGGCTTTACACCCCTGCTATAATGTGGATAAAGAGTTACCTGTCTAACAGAACACAGAGGGTGTTATGGCTTTACACCCCCTGCTATAATGTGGATAAAGAGTGACCTGTCTAACAGAACACAGAGGGTGGTATGGCTTTACACCCCCTGCTATAATATGGATAAAGAGTTACCCGTCTAACAGAACACAGAGGGTGTTATGGCTTTACACCCCCTGCTATAATGTGGATAAAGAGTTACCTGTCTAACAGAACACAGAGGGTGTTATGGCTTTACACCCCCTGCTATAATGTGGATAAAGAGTTACCTGTCTAACAGAACACAGAGGGTGGTATGGCTTTACACCCCCTGCTATAATGTGGATAAAGAGTTACCTGTCTAACAGAACACAGAGGGTGGTATGGCTTTACACCCCCTGCTATAATGTGGATAAAGAGTTACCTGTCTAACAGAACACAGAGGGTGGTATGGCTTTACACCCCTGCTATAATGTGGATAAAGAGTTACCTGTCTAACAGAACACAGAGGGTGTTCTGTAACCTTTATTTAAACTGGGAAAGTCAGTTAAGAACAAATTATTATTTATATTGCCGGCCTACCGGGGAACAGTGGGTTAACTGCCTTGTCCAGGGGAACAGTGGGTTAACTGCCTTGTCCAGGGGAACAGTGGGTTAACTGCCTTGTTCAGGGGAACAGTGGGTTAACTGCCTTGTTCAGGGGAACAGTGGGTTAACTGCCTTGATCAGGGGAACAGTGGGTTAACTGCCTTGATCAGGGGAACAGTGGGTTAACTGCCTTGATCAGGGGAACAGTGGGTTAACTGCCTGTTCAGGGGAACAGTGGGTTAACTGCCTTGTTCAGGGGAACAGTGGGTTAACTGCCTTGTTCAGGGCAACAGTGGGTTAACTGCCTTGTTCAGGGCAACAGTGGGTTAACTGCCTTGTTCAGGGGAACAGTGGGTTAACTGCCTTGTTCAGGGGAACAGTGGGTTAACTGCCTTGATCAGGGGAACAGTGGGTAAACTGCCTGTTCAGGGGAACAGTGGGTTAACTGCCTTGTTCAGGGGAACAGTGGGTTAACTGCCTTGTTCAGGGGAACAGTGGGTTAACTACCTTGTTCAGGGGGGCATAGTGGGTTAACTGCCTTGTTCAGGGGAACAGTGGGTTAACTGCCTTGATCAGGGGAACAGTGGGTTAACTGCCTTGATCAGGGGAACAGTGGGTTAACTGCCTTGATCAGGGGAACAGTGGGTTAACTGCCTGTTCAGGGGAACAGTTGGTTAACTGCCTTGTTCAGGGGAACAGTGGGTTAACTGCCTTGTTCAGGGGAACAGTGGGTTAACTACCTTGTTCAGGGGGGCATAGTGGGTTAACTGCCTTGTTCAGGGGGGCATAGTGGGTTAACTGCCTTGTTCAGGGGAACAGTGGGTTAACTGCCTTGATCAGGGGAACAGTGGGTTAACTGCCTTGATCAGGGGAACAGTGGGTTAACTGCCTTGATCAGGGGAACAGTGGGTTAACTGCCTGTTCAGGGGAACAGTTGGTTAACTGCCTTGTTCAGGGGAACAGTGGGTTAACTGCCTTGTTCAGGGGAACAGTGGGTTAACTACCTTGTTCAGGGGGGCATAGTGGGTTAACTGCCTTGTTCAGGGGAACAGTGGGTTAACTGCCTTGATCAGGGGAACAGTGGGTTAACTGCCTTGATCAGGGGAACAGTGGGTTAACTGCCTTGATCAGGGGAACAGTGGGTTAACTGCCTGTTCAGGGGAACAGTTGGTTAACTGCCTTGTTCAGGGGAACAGTGGGTTAACTGCCTTGTTCAGGGGAATAGTGGGTTAACTGCCTTGTTCAGGGGAACAATGGGTTAACTGCCTTGTTCAGGGGAACAGTGGGTTTAACATGAATAATGTGCTCCCCCGTTTAACATGAATAATGTGCTCCCCCGTTTAACATGAATAATGTGCTCCCCCGTTTAACATGAATAATGTGCTCCCCGTTTAACATGAATAATGTGCTCCCCCACTTTAACATGAATAATGTGCTCCCCGTTTAACATGAATAATGTGCTCCCCGTTTAACATGAATAATGTGCTCCCCCGTTTAACATGAATAATGTGCTCCCCTGTTTAACATGAATAATGTGCTCCCCCGTTTAACATGAATAATGTGCTCCCCCGTTTAACATGAATAATGTGCTCCCCCGTTTAACATGAATAATGTTTTTATTCTCCTTTAAACTACTACTACTAGTAGTATGATTAATGGTTGAAGCTATTAATTGTCCCATGAACAATCACACCTTTTATCAAACTTATTTCATTTCAAAACTTGACATTTCTCTAGTATAGAGCAAGATCAGCAAAATGCCTGTGATAAGTGACCGGTCGGTGGCGATCCTTTTAGGTTTATCATCCCAGCTCTACTCCAACCTCATGGGTCTGTCTGGGTCTTACACGACTAGTTACTCTACATGACCAAAAGTATGTGGACACCTGCTTGTTGAACATCTCATTACAAAATCATGGGAATTAAAATGGAGTTGGTCCCCCCTTTGCTGCTATAACAGCCTCCACTCTTCTGGGAAGGCTTTCCATTAGATGTTGGAACATTGCTGCTATAACAGCCTCCACTCTTCTGGGAAGGCTTTCCATTAGATGTTGGAACATTGCTGCTATAAGAGCCTCCACTCTTCTGGGAAGGCTAGATGTTGGAACATTGCTGCTATAACAGCCTCCACTCTTCTGGGAAGGCTTTCCACTAGATGTTGGAACATTGCTGCTATAACAGCCTCCACTCTTCTGGGAAGGCTTTCCACTAGATGTTGGAACATTGCTGCTATAATAGCCTCCACTCTTCTGGAAAGGCTTTCCACTAGATGTTGGAACATTGCTGCTATAACAGCCTCCACTCTTCTGGGAAGGCTTTCCACTAGATGTAGGAACATTGCTGCTATAACAGCCTCCACTCTTCTGGGAAGGCTTTCCACTAGATGTTGGAACATTGCTGCTATAACAACCTCCACTCTTCTGGGAAGGCTAGATGTTGGAACATTGCTGCTATAACAGCCTCCACTCTTCTGGGAAGGCTTTCCACTAGATGTTGGAACATTGCTGCTATAACAGCCTACACTCTTCTGGGAAGGCCTTCCACTAGATGTTGGAACATTGCTGCTATAACAGCCTCCACTCTTCTGGGAAGGCTTTCCACTAGATGTTGGAACATTGCTGCCATAACAGCCTCCACTCTTCTGGGAAGGCCTTCCACTAGATGTTGGAACATTGCTGCTATAACAGCCTCCACTCTTCTGGAAAGGCTTTCCACTAGATGTTGGATCATTGCTGCGGGGCCACAAGAGCATTAGTGAGGTCGGTCACTGATGTTGGGGGTGATTAGGCCTGGCTCACAGACGTTCCAATTCATCCCAAAGCTTTTCGATGGGGTTGAGGTCAGGGCTCTGTGCAGGCCAGTCAAGTTATTCCACACACCGATCTCGACAAACCATTACTGTATGGACCTCACTTTGTGCCTGGGGCATTGTCATGCTGAAACAGGAAAGGGCCTGACCCCCAATTGGTGGAGGGATTCATCACTCCAGAGAACACCTTTCCACTGCTCCAGAGTCCAATGGCGGCGAGCTTTACACCACTCCAGCTGACGCTTGGCATTGTGCACGGTGATCTTAGGCTTGTGTGTGGCTGCCCTGCCATGGAAACCCATTTCACGAAGCTCCCAACGAACAGTTGTTGTGCTGACGTTGCTTCCAGAGGCAGTTTGGAACTCGGTAGTGAGGGTTGCTTCCAGAGGCAGTATGGAACTCGGTAGTGAGGGTTGCTTCCAGAGGCCGTATGGAACTCGGTAGTGAGGGTTACTTCCAGAGGCAGTATGGAACTCGGTAGTGAGTGTTACTTCCAGAGGCAGTTTGGAACTCGGTAGTGAGTGTTACTTCCAGAGGCCGTATGGAACTCGGTAGTGAGGGTTGCTTCCAGAGGCAGTATGGAACTCGGTAGTGAGGGTTGCAACCCGAGAACAGATGATTTTTAATGCGCTACAACACATTCAGCACATGTGCATTGCATTTAAATACGTAAAGTGTTTATGTAAAAACGCCTCTAAGACAGAAAGTATATTTTCTCAAGAATCCACATGAATAACACTACCTCAGTGCCTCAGTGCTTTGTGAAGAGAGAAGTCTGACAGAGAACAAACAGCTTCCAAAGAGACAGGATTCTTAGATGTGGTATTCATTTAGCCATGCAGAATGGAGCACTGTAACACCACAAACAGCCACAGGATAGCAGTACTGACACTGCCCGTATCCATCCACAGTACTGACACTGCCCGTATCCATCCACAGTACTGACACTGCCCGTATCCATCCACAGTACTGACACTGCCCGTATCCATCCACAGTACTGACACTGCCCGTATCCATCCACAGTACTGACACTGCCCGTATCCATCCACAGTACTGACACTGCCCGTATCCCATCCACAGTACTGACACTGCCCGTATCCCATCCACAGTACTGACACTGCCTGTATCCATCCACAGTACTGACACTTACCGATGCAGGTGTCTCCTGGGCACTCAGTCTCTCCTCCTCCTCCTCTCCCTCCCTCTCTTACCGGTGCAGGTGTCTCCTGGGCACTCAGTCTCACCTCCTCCTCTCCCTCCCTCTCTTACCGGTGCAGGTGTCTCCTGGGCACTCAGTCTCTCCTCCTCCCTCTCTTACCGGTACAGGCGTCTCCTGGGCACTCCATCTCTCCTCCTCCTCCTCTCCATCCCTCTCTTACCGGTGCAGCCGTTTCCTGTGCGCTCCGTCTCTCCTCCTCCTCCCTTCCTCCTCCTCTCCATCCCTCTCTTACCGGTGCAGGTGTCTCCTGGGCACTCAGTCTCTCCTCCTCCTCCCTTCATCCTCCTCTCCATCCCTCTCTTACCGGTGCAGGTGTCTCCTGGGCACTCAGTCTCACCTCCTCCTCCTCTCCCTCCCTCTCTTACCGGTGCAGGTGTCTCCTGGGCACTCAGTCTCTCCTCCTCCCTCTCTTACCGGTACAGGCGTCTCCTGGGCACTCCATCTCTCCTCCTCCTCCTCTCCATCCCTCTCTTACCGGTGCAGCCGTTTCCTGTGCGCTCCGTCTCTCCTCCTCCTCCCTTCCTCCTCCTCTCCATCCCTCTCTTACCGGTGCAGGTGTCTCCTGGGCACTCAGTCTCTCCTCCTCCTCCTCTCCATCCCTCTCTTACCGGTGCAGGTGTCTCCTGGGCACTCGGTCTCTCCTCCTCCTCCTCCTCCTCTCCCTCCTTCCTCCCTCTCTTACCGATGCAGGTGTCTCCTGGGCACTCAGTCTCTCCTCCTCCCTCTCTTACCGGTACAGGTGTCTCGTGGGCACTCAGTCTCTCCTCCTCCTCCTCCTCCTCCTCTCCATCCCTCTCTTACCGGTGCAGCCGTTTCCTGTGCGCTCCGTCTCTCCTCCTCCCTTCCTCCTCCTCTCCATCCCTCTCTTACCGGTGCAGGTGTCTCCTGGGCACTCCGTCTCTCCTCCTCCTCCCTTCCTCCTCCTCTCCATCCCTCTCTTACCGGTGCAGGTGTCTCCTGGGCACTCAGTCTCTCCTCCTCCTCCCTTCCTCCTCCTCTCCATCCCTCTCTTACCGGTGCAGGTGTCTCCTGGGCACTCAGTCTCTCCTCCTCCTCTCCTTCCCTCTCTTACCGGTGCAGGTGTCTCCTGGGCACTCAGTCTCTCCTCCTCCTCTCCATCCCCCTCTTACCGGTGCAGCCGTGTCCTGTGCGCTCCGTCTCTCCTCCTCCCTTCCTCCCCTCCTCCTCCTCCTCCTCTCCCTCCTCTCTTACCGGTGCAGCCGTTTCCTGTGCGCTCCGTCTCTCCTCCTCCTCAACGCTCTTCCGACAGCTCTGGCAGATCCAGAGTGGCACCTCTCCCAGTAGAGACTGGCTTAGCGAAGGCACGGTGTCGGACAGCTTCTGGCCCGGCACCTCTCTGAGCAGGGCCTGGGACAGGGCTGGGACAGCGTCCAGCTAGCTTCGCCCCGTGGCCCCCAGGCAGACCGTTGGCTGAGCTCGCCCCAGTCCTTAAACTCACGGTGACACAGGAGGCAGCAGGTGTGCATTGGCTGGGGAGGGCGAAAGAGAGGTGAGCCAGTGACATTAGGAATGCAGTGGAGAGGAGAGAGAGGTCAATCATCTAGGTGAAGGACAGGTGGAAGATGGGAGGAGAAGAGAGGAGGAGGATGGGGAGGAGAAGAGAGGAGGAGGATGGGGAGGAGAAGAGAGGAGGAGGATGGGGAGGAGAAGAGAGGAGGAGGATGGAGGGAAGAAGAGAGGAGGAGGATGGGGAGGAGAAGAGAGGAGGAGGATGGGGAGGAGAAGAGAGGAGGAGGATGGGGAGGAGAAGAGAGGAAGAGTATGGGGAGGAGAAGAGAGGAGGAGAAAAACTAGGAGAATAGAGAAAAGGGGAGGATGGAAGAGGGTTGGAGGAGAGCAGAGAGGAGGATGTTTTAGGTCAAGATCGGGGGTGGAGGAGAAAATGGGGTCTGAGGAGAGGTGGATGTTAGTGAGATTGACATGGAGCATGATTGAAGTTGTCCTCTGGACACTGATCTAAGGTCAGGTTTTTAACACAGAGATTAGAATTTCACGAGTAATATCTGACCATGTTGACAATGATCACAACAATATTTTGTATTGCAAAGAGGAAGTAAAAGTTGGCCATGGCGCCAGCTTGGCACATGTAGTGGTTTCTTAGAACAAACAGTGGCTAAAATGTAGTGATTTCATGTGTCCCATGTCCACACTAGCTAGTGGTCTGCTGGTACAGTAAGCTTTGTTTACTACCACAATAACCCATTCACCTACAAGGCCGTCCATGTAATGTTTCGGTTAAAACTGCGACGCATACATATATATATGACACTTGAGATGGGCAGAGAAAATGCTAACTTCACAAAAGCAAAGCCATGCAATGGTGCTAGTCAAACGTTCACACTATTTACAGCTAAAGTCAGTCAGAAGACTACTACCCCCTCGGGGATGTGGTTTGTTAGTCAACGAGCACGTGTAGTTACAGTACCGGCGCACGGTATATATGGTGTACCAGCATGTCAGTAAACTTTCCATATGGGGCGGCAAGGTAGCCTAGTGGTTAGAGCGTTGGACTAGTAACCGGAAGGTTGCGAGTTCAAACCCCTGAGCTGACAAGGTACAAATCTGTCGTTCTGCTCCTGAACAGGCAGTTAACCCACTGTTCCCAGGCCGTCATTAAAAATAAAAATATGTTCTTAACTGACTTGCCTGGTTAAATAAAGTTAAAAATGGTCACTAGGAGCTAACAAACTAGATACAATTTTAACAGCAACAATGTCAATCTTGCGGCTGACACTAACTACCATTAAAATGCAGACTGGTCTATCTTTAGCCTAGTTGACTAAAACTAATGTGAATGTGTGTATTTATTGATGGCTGGCACAATTTACAACGCTGGCTAATTTTGAATGATTTATTAAAAAGCGAGTGGAGCGAAATAGATTTGTAAATGAACAACAACAAAAAAATACAATCCCTGGAGCACTAGTTAGTTATGCAACTTAATCACCACCCAAACACAGAAGGAATTAACGTTAACAGAAATACAAGGTATGGCCCTAACCTTAACCTCTTTAGTTAGCCCACTAGTTATTTGTATTTATTGCGCTTAACTAACGTTACCTGGTTCGCCCTGGCCGCCAGTCTATCCAGCCCTGCATCCCCGCCAGCTGCATCTCCGGGAGAAACGGGGCTCTTCGATATGCTCTGTTGTCCGGACACCAGCTCCTTGCTCCCGACTCCTTGTTGTTTGCTTTTCTTCCTCGCCATCACGCAGATCTCGGATATATCCTTGGGTCAAGGTAGCACTAGTTTAGAGATGTTAAAAAGCACGGTTTCGATTTGTTCTAGGATCACAAATGGTCACCCTATCTTCTCCAGTCGAGACAACAGTCAATATGGCGGAGCGCTGCCACACTCTGGGGTTCATAGGTCAAAGATAGTGCTGGCAAAATGGCTTCACCGTGATGAAGCTAAGCAGTCGCCATGTTGAGTGAGGGCAACGGTTCCAAGGAAAATCACACAGTATAACGTTTTGTAAAAAATAAAATAAAAAATCTCTGGTGTACAAGCTACAAAATTGGTGCATTTAACATTTTGCATTTATTGGCATTATGAATATTTCCACCTGAACTATTATATAATGATAATAGTCTATCTATGACTGGCTACCACACCATTCAACGTCATGTTATTACACACAGCGTCATGGTATTACACACAGCGTCATGGTATTACACACAGCGTGGTGTTATTACACACGTATTATATGACTTGCATTATATGTCTAAGATCTAAATGTAAACGAACAAATAACATCATGCAGATTGATGCAGCCATTTCCACATGCTGTTCAATATTCCATATTACAGTGTAATATATATATGAAATGTTCAAACTATAGAGTTGGGACCATGTCTATGTTCTCTGGGCCCTATGTTCCCTGGGCCCTATGTTCCTGGGCCCTATGTTCCCTGCCCTATGTTCCCTGGGCCCTATGTTCCCTGGGCCCTGTGTTCCCTGGACCCTGTGTTCCCTGGGCCCTATGTTCTCTGGGCCCTATGTTCCCTGGACCTCTGTGTTTCCCTGGGCCCTATGTTCTCTGGGCCCTATGTTCCCTGGACCCTGTGTTTCCTGGGCCCTATGTTCTCTGGACCCTGTGTTCCCTGGACCCTGTGTTTCCTGGGCCCTATGTTCCCAGTGAACATAGAGCTGAGGGAACATTGATTGAGGGAACATAGGGCGGAGGGAAGATAGGGCTGAGGGGAACATTGATTGAGGGAACATAGGGCGGAGGGAAGATAGGGCTGAGGGGAACATTGATTGAGGGAACATAGGGCGGAGGGAAGATAGGGCTGAGGGGAACATAGAGCTGATGGAACATTGATTGAGGGAAGATAGGGCTGAGGGGAATATTTCAAGTTCCTTGGTGTCCACATCACCAACAAACTATCATGGTCCAAACACACCAAGACAGTCGTGAAGAGGGCACGACATTGCCTATTCTCCCTCAGGAGACTGAAAAGATTTGGCATGGGTCCTCAAATCCTCAAAATGTTATACAGCTGCACCATCTAGAGCATCCTGACCGGTTTCATCACCACCTGGTATGGCAACTGCTCGGCATCTGACCCTAAGGCGCGACAGAGGGTAGTGTGTACGGCCCAGTACATAAACAGGGACAAAGCTTCCTGCCATCTAGGACCTATATACTAGGCGGTGTCAGAGGAAGGCCCAAACAATTATCAAAGACTCTAGTTACCTGTTATAGACCGCCTTCTGCTTCTGCACGGTAAGCGGCACCAGCGCTAAGTCTAGGTCCAAGAGGCTCCTTAACAGCTGCGGGAACGATTTATCAAATGGCCACCCGGACTATTTACATTGACCCCCACCTTTGTTTTATACTGCTGCTACTTCTTATTATCTATGCGTAGCTATCACTTTACAAACCACTCGACTAAGCTGTACCCCCCCCGCATGTTGACTCTGTACCGGTATATGTGTATATAGCCCTCATTATTGTTATGTAGTTTTCTTTGTGTTACTTTTGATTTGATTCAATTTTTTAAACTTTACTTATTAAGTTAAGTAAATATTTTCTTAACTCTATTTCTTGAACAGCATTGTTCGTAAGGGGCTCAAACATAACATAGAGTTGAGGGAACATAGGGCTGAGGGAACATACTGTAGGGCTGAGGGAACATACTGTAGGGTTGAGGGAACATACTGTAGGGCTGAGGGAACATACTGTAGGGCTGAGGGAACATACTGTAGGGCTGAGGGACTGAGGAACATACTGTAGGGTTGAGGGAACATAGGGGCTGAGGGAACATACTGTAGGGCTGAGGGAACATAGGGCTGAGGAACTTAGGCTGAGGGAACATAATGTAGGGCTGAGGGAACATACTGTAGGGCTGAGGGAACATACTGTAGGCTGAGGGAACATACTGTAGGGCTGAGGAACATACTGTAGGGCTGAGGGAACATACTGTAGGGTTGAGGGAACATACTGTAGGGCTGAGGGAACATAGGGCTGAAGGAAAATACTGTAGGCTGAGGGAACATATTGCAGGGGTTGAGGGAACATACTGTAGGGCTGAGGAACATACTGTAGGGCTGAGGGAACATACTGTAGGGCTGAGGAACATACTGTAGGGCTGAGGGAACATACTGTAGGGCTGAGGGACTGAGGGAACATACTGTAGGGTTGAGGGAACATAGGGCTGAGGGAACATACTGTAGGGCTGAGGGAACATAGGGCTGAAGGAAAATACTGTAGGGCTGAGGGAACATACTGTAGGGTTGAGGGAACATACTGTAGGGCTGAGGGAACATACTGTAGGGTTGAGGGAACATACTGTAGGGCTGAGGGAACATACTGTAGGGCTGAGGGAACATACTGTAGGGCTGAGGGAACATACTGTAGGGCTGAGGGAACATACCAGGGCTGAGGGAACATACTGTAGGGGGCTGAGGGAAACATACTGTAGGGCTGAGGGAACATACTGTAGGGTTGAGGGAACATACTGTAGGGCTGAGGGAACATAC
The DNA here is from genome assembly GCF_021184085.1 of Oncorhynchus gorbuscha. NCBI lineage: Eukaryota > Metazoa > Chordata > Actinopteri > Salmoniformes > Salmonidae > Oncorhynchus > Oncorhynchus gorbuscha. The sequence goes on from NW_025749171.1 coordinate 24,923, forward strand.
TGTAGGGCTGAGGGAAACATACTGTAGGGGTTGAGGAACATACTGTAGGGCTGAGGGAACATACTGTAGGGCTGAGGGAACATACTGTAGGGTTGAGGGAACATACTGTAGGGCTGAGGGAACATACTGTAGGGTTGAGGAACATACTGTAGGGCTGAGGGAACATACTGTAGGGCTGAGGGAACATAGGGGCTGAGGGAACATAGGGCTGAGGGAACATAGGGCTGAGGGACTTTAGGGCTGAGGAACAGTTAGGCTGAGGAACATAGGGCTGAGGGACTTTAGGGCTGAGGGAACATACTGTAGGGCTGAGGGAACATAGGGCTGAGGGAACATAGGGCTGAGGGAACATAGGGCTGAGGAACATACTGTAGGGCTGAGGGAACATAGGGCTGAGGGAACATAGGGTTGAGGGAACATAGGGCTGAGGGAACATACTGTAGGGCTGAGGGAACATAGGGCTGAGGGAACATAGGGCTGAGGAACATAGGGCTGAGGGGGTTGACTTTAGGGACTGAGGGAACATAGGGCTGAGGGAACATAGGGCTGAGGGAACTTTAGGCTGAGGGAACATACTGTAGGGCTGAGGGAACATAGGGCTGAGGGAACATAGGGCTGAGGGAACATAGGGCTGAGGGAACATACTGTAGGGCTGAGGGAACATAGGCTGAGGGAACATAGGGCTGAGGAACATAGGGCTGAGGGGAACATAGGGCTGAGGGAATAGGGCTGAGGGAACATAGGGTGCTGGGAGGAATATAGGGCTGAGGAACATAGGGTTGAGGTCAGAGAGAAAGGTGAGGGGAACATAGGGCTGGAGTGGTCAGAGGCTGAGGGAACATAGGGCTGAGGGAACATACTGTAGGGTTGAGGGAAGCATAGGCTGAGGGAACATAGGGCTGAGGGAAATATAGGGCTGAGGGAACATAGGGCTGAGGGGGAAACATATATTGAGGGAACAGGGCTGAGGAACATAGGCTGAGGAACATAGGCTGAGGAACATAGGCCAGGACTTAGGCTGAGGGAACATAGGGTGGACCTAAAGTTCATACAATTTTGCATTTTCAGAACATTTTGTAGCAGGCTATTGAATTCAGTGTACAATGAAATAGTTTGTATTGTCTTTGCAATAATGCACAGTTCTGTGTGTCCTTTGGATGACCATGGAAGCCCCAGAGGAGGGTTCCCCAACTGAAACGAGTTTACGATCCCTGCCCTAGACTATTGTGGAATGATTAAAAAATATACAGACACAACCCTCTTGAACACACAAAAACAGAAGAAGACAAAACGACTGACGGCATAAGAACTTTCTCACTTTAAGTTGTTTTCAGTTTCAACGTACTTGGAGGAACGTCGCATTATAAAAAAATATATAAATAAAAACATTGAAAACGTATTTTTTAGATGTCAATACAACATGTTCTGGATTTAAAAAAATATATATAATCGTTTATCATATTTCGAGAAAATGTGTCGACCTGTTGTTCTGTTCTATTATTAGGCTGTTCATATTTCAAAGTGAAAATCGCGCGCTCCTCGGACGGAGGCGGCTGGAAAACAAGGGAGCGGTAAGTCTGGGAGGCGGCTGGAAAACAAGGGAGCGGTAAGTCTGGGAGGCGGCTGGAAAACAAGGGAGCGGTAAGTCTGGGAGGCGGCGGACTGACGTCAATCACGTCGTCAGAGAAGGTGATTCCTCACTGAAGCGCAGAAGACCAAGCGCATACTACTGCAGCACTCTTGTCGTTGAGATACATTTTGATTGGTATATTTACCTATATTTCAACTATTTTACAATGGACGCGAACACTTGCAACATTCAGGTTCTTCTGCAAGCTGCTGAGTTCTTGGAGAGAAGAGAACGAGGTAAACGGAAGGTTTATAGGTTTCTGTTCTGTCAACTTCACTTGTCAACCAGCTGGGGCACAATAACGAAATGTACACAAATAGCGAATATCTATTAATTAACTGCAAATATCTGACACAGATTGTGCATGTTACGGTTAAGATCGTTACTATTCAGTAATAAC
>NW_025749172.1:0-26941 GCF_021184085.1 Oncorhynchus gorbuscha
AAGGATAAAACCTCTGGTTTTAAAAGTTCAATTAGTATGTGTTCATCTACAAAGCCCTTTTGGGTAAACTCCCTCTTTACCTTTGTAGTCTGGTCTCCTTCACCACCAGCAGGTAAACTCCTCTTTACCTCTGTGGTCTGCTCCTTCACCACCAGCAGGTAAACTCCTCTGTAGTCTGGTTCCTTCACCACCAGCAGGTAAACTCCTCTTTACCTCTGTAGTCTGGTCTCCTTCACCACCAGCAGGTAAACTCCCCTGTAGTCTGGTCTCCTTCACCACCAGCAGGTAAACTCCCTCTTTACCTCTGTAGTCTGGTCTCCTTCCCCACCAGCAGGTAAACTCCTCTGTAGTCTGGTCTGCTTCACCACCAGCAGGTAAACTCCCTCTGTAGTCTGGTCTCCTTCACCAGCAGGTAAACTCCTCTGTAGTCTGTCTCCTTCACCACCAGCAGGTAAACTCCTCTGTAGTCTGGTCTCCACCACCAGCAGGTAAACTCTTTACCTCTGTAGTCTGGTCTCCTTCACCACCAGCAGGTAAACTCCTCTGTAGTCTGGTCTCCTTCACCACCAGCAGGTAAACTCCCTCTTTACCTCTGTAATCTGGTCTCCTTCACCACCAGCAGGTAAACTCCCTCTGTAGTCTGGTCTCCTTCACCACCAGCAGGTAAACTCCCTCTGTAGTCTGGTCTCCTTCACCACCAGCAGGTAAACTCCCTCTGTAGTCTGGTCTCCTTCACCACCAGCAGGTAAACTCCTCTTTACCTCTGTAGTCTGGTCTCCTTCACCACCAGCAGGTAAACTCCTCTGTAGTCTGGTCTCCTTCACCACCAGCAGGTAACCTCCCTCTTTACCTCTGTAATCTGGTCTCCTTCACCACCAGCAGGTAAACTCCCTCTTTACCTCTGTAATCTGGTCTCCTTCACCACCAGCAGGTAAACTCCCTCTGTAGTCTGGTCTCCTTCACCACCAGCAGGCAAACTCCCTCTGTAGTCTGGTCTCCTTCACCACCAGCAGGTAAACTCCCTCTTTACCTCTGTAGTCTGGTCTCCTTCACCACCAGCAGGTAAACTCCCTCTTTACCTCTGTAGTCTGGTCTCCTTCACCACCAGCAGGTAAACTCCTCTTTACCTCTGTAGTCTGGTCTCCTTCACCACCAGCAGGTAAACTCCCCTTACCTCTGTAGTCTGGTCTCCTTCACCACCAGCAGGTAAACTCCCTCTTTACCTCTGTAGTCTGGTCTCCTTCACCACCAGCAGGTAAACTCCCTCTTTACCTCTGTAGTCTGGTCTCCTTCACCACCAGCAGGTAAACTCCCTCTGTAGTCTGGTCTCCTTCACCACCAGCCTGGTGGTGAATTGGTGAATCTTGCCTGGTTCACCAATTACTTTGCAGACAGAGTTCAGTGTGTCAAATCGGAGGGCATGTTGTCCGGTCCTCTGGCAGTCTCTATGGGGGTGCCACAGGGTTCAATTCTAGGGCCGACTCTTTTCTCTGTATATATCAATGATGTTGCTCTTGCTGCGGGCGATTCCCTGATCCACCTCTACGCAGACGACACCATTGTATACACTTTCGGCCCGTCATTGGACACTGTGCTATCTAACCTCCAATCGAGCTTCAATGCCATACAACACTCCTTCCGTGCCCTCCAACTGCTCTTAAACGCTAGTAAAACCAAATGCATGCTTTTCAACCGATCGCTGCCTGCACCCGCATGCCCGACTAGCATCACCACACTGGATGGCTCCGACCTTGAATATGTGGACACCTATAAGTACCTAGGTGTCTGGCTAGACTGCAAACTCTCCTTCCAGACCCATATCAAACATCTCCAATCGAAAATCAAATCAAGAATCGGCTTTCTATTCCGCAACAAAGCCTCCTTCACTCACGCTGCCAAGCTTACCCTAGTAAAACTGACTATCCTACCGATCCTCGACTTCATCTACAAAATTGCTTCCAACACTCTACTCAGCAAACTGGATGCAGTTTATCACAGTGCCATCCGTTTTGTCACTAAAGCACCTGATACTACCCACCACTGCGACTTGTATGCTCTAGTCGGCTGGCCCTCGCTACATATTCGTCGCCAGACCCACTGGCTTCAGGTCATCTACAAGGCCATGCTAGGCAAAGCTCCGCCTTATCTCAGCTCACTGGTCACGATGGCAACACCCATCCGTAGCACGCGCTCCAGCAGGTGTATCTCATTGATCATCCCTAAAGCCAACACCTCATTCGGCCGCCTTTCGTTCCAGTACTCTGCTGCCTGTGACTGGAACAATTTGCAAAATCGCTGAAGTTGGAGACTTTTATCTCCCTCACCAACTTCAAACATCAGCTAGCTGAGCAGCTAACCGATCGCTGCAGCTGTACATAATCTATTGGTAAATAGCACACCCATTTTCACCTACCTCATCACCACAGTTTTTATTTATTTACTTTTCTGCTCTTTTGCACACCAATATCTCTACCTGTACATGATCATTTATCACTCCAGTGTTAATCTGCAATATTGTAATTATTCGCCTACCTCCTCATGCCTTTTGCACACATTGTATATAGACTCCCCTTTTTTTCTCTGTGTTATTGACTTGTTAATTGTTTACTCCATGTGTAACTCTAATATATAATATATATAATATATATGCCATTTAGCAGACGCTTTTATCCAAAGCGACTTACAGTCATGTGTGCATACATTCTACGTATGGGTGGTCCTGGGGATCGAACCCACTACCCTGACGTTACAAGCGCCATGCTCTACCAACTGAGCTACAGAAGGACCACACTCTGTGTTGTTGTCTGTTCACACTGCTATGCTTTATCTTGGCCAGGTCGCAGTTGCAAATGAGAACCTGTTCTCAACTAGCCTACCTGGTTAAATAAAGGTGAAATAAAAAATTTAAAAAAATAAAAGTAGTCTGGTCTCCTTCACCACCAGCAGGTAAACTCACTCTTTACCTCTGTAGTCTGGTCTCCTTCACCACCAGCAGGTAAACTCCCTCTTTACCTCTGTAATCTGGTCTCCTTCACCACCAGCAGGTAAACTCCCTCTGTAGTCTGGTCTCCTTCACCACCAGCAGGTAAACTCCCTCTGTAGTCTGGTCTCCTTCACCACCAGCAGGTAAACTCCCTCTGTAGTCTGGTCTCCTTCACCACCAGCAGGTAAACTACCTCTGTAGTCTGGTCTCCTTCACCACCAGCAGGTAAACTCCCTCTGTAGTCTGGTCTCCTTCACCACCAGCAGGTAAACTCCCTCTGTAGTCTGGTTTCCTTCACCACCAGCAGGTAAACTCCCTCTGTAGTCTGGTCTCCTTCACCACCAGCAGGTAAACTCCCTCTGTAGTCTGGTCTCCTTCACCACCAGCAGGTAAACTCCCTCTGTAGTCTGGTCTCCTTCCCCACCAGCAGGTAAACTCCCTCTGTAGTCTGGTCTCCTTCACTACCAGCAGGTAAACTCCTCTGTAGTCTGGTCTCCTTCACCACCAGCAGGTAAACTCCTCTGTAGTCTGGTCTCCTTCACCACCAGCAGGTAAACTCCTCTTTACCTCTGTAGTCTGGTCTCCTTCACCACCAGCAGGTAAACTCCCTCTGTAGTCTGGTCTCCTTCACCACCAGCAGGTAAACTCCCTCTGTAGTCTGGTCTCCTTCACCACCAGCAGGTAAACTCCCTCTGTAGTCTGGTCTCCTTCACCACCCAGCAGGTAAACTCCTCTGTAGTCTGGTCTCCTTCACCACCAGCAGGTAAACTCCCCTCTTTACCTCCTGCAATCTGGTCTCCTTCACCACCAGCAGGTAAACTCCCTCTTTACCTCTGTAGTCTGGTCTCCTTCACCACCAGCAGGTAAACTCCCTCTGTAGTCTGGTCTCCTTCACCACCAGCAGGTAAACTCCCTCTTTACCTCTGTAATCTGGTCTCCTTCACCACCAGCAGGTAAACTCCCTCTGTAGTCTGGTCTCCTTCACCACCAGCAGGTAAACTCCCTCTGTAGTCTGGTCTCCTTCACCACCAGCAGGTAAACTCCCTCTGTAGTCTGGTCTCCTTCCCCACCAGCAGGTAAACTCCCTCTGTAGTCTGGTCTCCTTCACTACCAGCAGGTAAACTCCCTCTGTAGTCTGGTCTCCTTCACTACCAGCAGGTAAACTCCCTCTGTAGTCTGGTCTCCTTCACCACCAGCAGGTAAACTCCCTCTGTAGTCTGGTCTCCTTCACCACCAGCAGGTAAACTCCCTCTGTAGTCTGGTCTCCTTCCCCACCAGCAGGTAAACTCCCTCTGTAGTCTGGTCTCCTTCACTACCAGCAGGTAAACTCCCTCTGTAGTCTGGTCTCCTTCACCACCAGCAGGTAAACTCCCTCTGTAGTCTGGTCTCCTTCACCACCAGCAGGTAAACTCCCTCTTTACCTCTGTAGTCTGGTCTCCTTCACCACCAGCAGGTAAACTCCCTCTGTAGTCTGGTCTCCTTCACCACCAGCAGGTAAACTCCCTCTGTAGTCTGGTCTCCTTCACCACCAGCAGGTAAACTCCCCTCTGTAGTCTGGTCTCCTTCACCACCAGCAGGTAAACTCCCTCTGTAGTCTGGTCTCCTTCACCACCAGCAGGTAAACTCCCTCTTTACCTCTGTAATCTGGTCTCCTTCACCACCAGCAGGTAAACTCCTCTTTACCTCTGTAGTCTGGTCTCCTTCACCACCAGCAGGTAAACTCCTCTGTAGTCTGGTCTCCTTCACCACCAGCAGGTAAACTCCTCTTTACCTCTGTAATCTGGTCTCCTTCACCACCAGCAGGTAAACTCCCTCTGTAGTCTGGTCTCCTTCACCACCAGCAGGTAAACTCCCTCTGTAGTCTGGTCTCCTTCACCACCAGCAGGTAAACTCCCTCTGTAGTCTGGTCTCCTTCACCACCAGCAGGTAAACTCCTCTGTAGTCTGGTCTCCTTCACCACCAGCAGTTACCATACCCTGGTCTGCTAGGTGGTTGCTTTACTAAAGTCCCAGGACATTCACAGTATTAGGCAAGACTGCCTTCTTCTTGTGCACCAGACACATGAAAAATCTACAATCCATGCGTCATCTAGATATGTTAGTACTACTGAATGATTTTTTTTTTTAATTATGGAAGACTCTGTTAAAGTGGAGCGTAAATGCTTTTTTTTAGTCTGGATCATGTTGTATTGTATTGCTGTATGTTTTAATGATGTAATGTATTGATTGATGCTGCCTTCTTGGCCAGGTCTCCCTTGAAAAGAGACTATGGGTCTCAATGGGCTTTTCATGGTTAAAAAACAGCTTAACTAAAAATAAATCAAATTATGCTTCCATTGTTTAAACCAAGTGTGAAATGTCTTCTCTGTTCAGCTTCGATGTTACTGCACTGCATCTTAGTGTTAGCGGTGTCACTACAGACCCTGGTTCGATCCCGGGGCAAGTCCCATAGGGCGGCTCACAATTGGCACAGTGTCGCCCGGTTTAGGGGAGGTTTGGCGAGGAGTCGGCCATCATTGTAAAATAAGAATTTGTTCATAACTGACTTGCCTAGTTAAATAAAGGTTAAATAAATGTTCCAGAAACAATGTATTCCTTGTTTGAATTGGGTCAAACATGCAAGTGCACAGATGTATAGCTTTCTTCATTTTTAATTTGTATTTAGTCAACATTTCACTCAACTAAAAGCTTTATCATGGGTCTACAATAACAAATGAATAGGCCTAATCATGTTTATAACATGTATATAACACAATAACAGGTCTGAGAGATGGAAGTGATAGATGTGATCATGCTGGAGTTTGAGTCTCTTGTAGCCTGAGTTGCAAGGAGCTTTTTAGAAAGCTTTGTTCCAACTTCCAACTTAAAAGAGACAAGAGAGTATGACTCATGTGAATATACTGGATGCCATATAGCCTAGAGCCTAACTGATGTGAATATATACTGGATGCCATATAGCCTAGGCCTAACTGATGTGAATATACTGGATGCCATATAGCCTAGGCCCTAACTGATGTGAATATACTGGATGCCATATAGCCTAGGCCTAACTGATGTGAATATACTGGATGCCATATAGCCTAGGCCTAACTGATGTGAATATACTGGATGCCCACATGGCCTAGGCCTAACTGATGTGAATATACTCTGGATGCCATATAGCCTAGGCCTAACTGATGTGAATATACTGGATGCCATATAGCCTAGGCCTAACTGATGTGAATATTCTGGATGCCATATAGCCTAGGCCTAACTGATGTGAATATACTGGATGCCATATAGCCTAGGCCTAACTGATGTGAATATACTGGATGCCATATAGCCTAGGCCTAACTGATGTGAATATACTGGATGCCATATGCCTATGCCATATATGCCATATCAGGCCTAACTGATGTGAATATACTGGATGCCATATAGCCTAGGCCTAACTGATGTGAATATACTGGATGCCATATAGCCTAGGCCTAACTGATGTGAATATACTGGATGCCATATAGCCTAGGCCTAACTGATGTGAATATACTGGATGCCATATAGCCTAGGCCTAACTGATGTGAATATACTGGATGCCATATAGCCTAGGCCTAACTGATGTGAATATACTGGATGCCATATAGCCTAGGCCTAACTGATGTGAATATACTGGATGCCATATAGCCTAGGCCTAACTGATGTGAATATACTGGATGCCATATAGCCTAGGCCTAACTGATGTGAATATACTGGATGCCATATAGCCTAGGCCTAACTGATGTGAATATACTGGATGCCATATAGCCTAGGCCTAACTGATGTGAATATACTGGATGCCATATAGCCTAGGCCTAACTGATGTGAATATACTGATGCCATATAGCCTAGGCCTAACTGATGTGAATATACTGGATGCCATATAGCCTAGGCCTAACTGATGTGAATATACTGGATGCCATATAGCCTAGGCCTAACTGATGTGAATATACTGGATGCCATATAGCCTAGGCCTAACTGAATATACTGGATGCCATATAGCCTAGGCCTAACTGTGAATATACTGGATGCCATATAGCCTAGGCCTAACTGATGTGCCACATATACGGTAAAAACGGCTCATGCATTTCCCTCTAGCAGAGGGTTGAATTATAATGTCTCGGAACTTCTAATCGAGTTACATCTCCATATCCTCTCATCCACAGTTAGGCCTATGTGTGTGTGTGTGTGTGTGTGTGTGTGTGTGTGTGTGTGTGTGTGTGTGTGTGTGTGTGTGTGTGTGTGTGTGTGTGTGTGTGTGTGTGTGTGTGTGTGTGTGTGTGTGTGTGTGTGTGTGTGTGTGTGTGTGTGTGTGTGTGTGACTTCTCTTTGCCCATAGATTGAGTTGAGATCTCGTCTGCTCCAATGAAGAGGCAGGAAATTCCTTCTCTGGCTCAAAATAGGATCATTGTTATGCCAGTTAGGCGAGAATGGTAGAGAAAACTAAACCCCTCTCTTCACTGCCTAAAAACCCTATCTATCCCTCTCGATTGGAGAGCAGAGCGGGCATCCCTCAGAAATGCAATTATACCCTTATATCCAGTGGCTTATGGGTAATTCAAGGGTAATTGTGGGAATCAATGGATATCATGAGTTCAGAATAGCAATTCACCGTAGAGGAGGAGGAAGAAGCGACACAGACCAACATAAGTAAATCAATGAACGATTTTTGCTGTTGTGATTCTTCAAGGGAATAAAGTACATCAGATAAAGTCTGTTATTGTTCCAGCAGAAAGGATATCTGCTTCAAAATACAAACCTCTAGCCTACGTCATGTCCTACTGGACATGTAAATACAACTGTAATCCTGCTGAGGATAACATCTATTTTAATTTAGTTAAATAGATCTGTCAGCAGACAGCACAGCCAGTCCAGGTGAAATAGGAGTACAGTGTTTTCAGATCAGTATGAATAAAGGACAGGAGAGGAGGACACTCTCTAGACTATTGAGATGCGGCCTGCAGCTCAGAGATGTATTGATATATCCAACAGAGGACGCCTCGCTAGACTATTGAGATGCGGCCTGCGGCTCAGAGATGTATTGATATGTCAACAGAGGACGCCTCTCTAGACTATTGAGATGCGGCCTGCGGCTCAGAGATGTATTGATATATGTCCAACAGAGGACGCCTCTCTAGACTATTGAGATGCGGCCTGCGGCTCAGAGATGTATTGATATATGTTCAACAGGACGCCTCTCTAGACTATTGAGATGCGGCCTGCGGCTCAGAGATGTATTGATATGTTCAACAGAGGACGCCTCTCTAGACTATTGAGATGCAAGTATGTCCAACAGCAGGGGGCAGTCTCTGTTCCGTTTGGAAATTCCTTCCTTCCGAATATCAAGCTGAGGGCCTTTGCACTGCCTCACTTCCACGGGCTAGGTGAAGGCAGTGATTCTCAACTAGGGGTACTAGTACCTAGAACAGGGTGGGCAGACCTTTTGGCTCAAAATGCACATTGAGTTTTTGAAACCAATTGAAGGGCCACATACTATATGCATGACAAAACATGTGAAGCCTTTATTCATTTTCACATTGACACGCAACTACTTGTGTACATCTGAACAGAACAATTCTACCCTTTGTACCATCTCTACCCTTGTTTTTTGTGAACAGATTTTTCACAAAATGTACATCATTTATAACATCAGACACAGTCAAAAACACACACAGATCCTGCATCTCTACCCTTGTAAAAGTTCAATCAAACTTAGTCACAATATGCAAACTTCAAAATATATACACTACCGTTCAAAAGTTTGGGTCACTTAGAAATGTCCTTGTTTTTTAAAGAAAAACACATTTTTTTGTCCATTCAAATAACATCAAATTGATCAGAAATACAGTGTATACATTCTTAATGTTGTAAATGACTATTGTAGCTGAAAACGGCGGATTTTTTAATGGAATATCTACATACACGTATAGAGGCCCATTATCAGCAACCATCACTCCTGTGTTCCAATGGCACGTTATATTAGCTAATCCAAGTTTATAATTTTAAAGGCTAATTGATCATTAGAAAACCCTTTTTGCAACTATGTTAGCACAGCTGAAAACTGTCGTTCTGATTAAAGAAGCATTAAAACCGGCCTTTTTTAGACTAGTTGAGTATCTGGAGCATCAGCATTTGTGGGTTCGATTACAGGCTCAAAATGTCCAGAAACAAATAACTTTCTTCTGAAACTGTAACGATCGTTGTCCTCCTCGTATGAGCAATAGGAAGGGTCAGACCAAAACGCAGCTTGGTAAGTGTCCATGTTAATTTTAATAAATAAACTGAACACTGCAATAACCAAAAAACAACAAAGAGAGAGAGTGAACGAAACGAAACAGTTCTGTAAGGTGAAGACACACAAAACAGAAAACAACTACCCACAAACACAGGTGGGAACAGGCTACCTAAGTATGGTTCTCAATCAGAGACAACGATAGACAGCTGCCTCTGATTGGGAACCATACCAGGCCAAACACAGAAATACAAAACATAGAACAAAACATAGGATGCCCACCCCAACTCACGCCCTGACCAAACCAAAAATAGAGACATAAAAAGGAACTAAGGTCAGGACGTGACAGAACCTCGTCAGCCTATTCCTGTTCTGAGAAATGAAGGTTATTCCATATGAGAAATGGCCAAGAAACTGAAGATCTCATACAACGCTATATTACCCCTTCACAGAACAGCGCAAACTGGATCTAACCAGAATTGAAAGAGGAATGGGAGGCGCTGGTGCACAACTGAGCAAGAAGACAAGTACATTAGAGTGTCTAGTTTGAGAAACAGACGCCACACAAGTCCTCAACTGGCAGCTTCATTAAATATTACCCACAAAACACCAGTCTTGACGTCAACAGTGAAGAGGCGTCTCCGGATGCTGGTCTTCTTAACTTCTCCTTCAAAGCACTGTCACATTGGATGTTGATGAGCTCCAATTGTGTCTGGTGGTGCTTTTTCACTGTCGAAAGACAGAGGCCCATGATACACGCTCCAGCTCAGTCTCAATCTGGTGAAGTCTGAGAAGTGGCGGGAAAACTCAGAATGCAGGTCGATCAAACGGTTTGTCTCAGTGCGGCACTGCGATTTTGGGCGCGTTCAGTGGCGAGAGTCGGAAAATGAGCGAGAGACCGGCTGCTCATTTGTAAGTTTGACTTTGAATGCTTTCACGTTGGAATAAAGTTCAATGCACAAAAACATAATTTCCCTGCAGTTTCACGTTCAGACGCCCCAGTATGTCCACACCGAAAGCAAAGTCGCCCAGCAATTGTGTGTGTCTTTCAATTCGGAGAAGTCATCAGCTTTACCAAACGATCAGGGAACATAACTATCTTCCCTCTCAGTTCCCACACAGACGCAACACTTTCTCCAGGCTTAGCCGTTCACATGGTACAACCTGATGTTCTGCCTCTGTCTCATTGAGCAGCTGAATGAACTGACGATGGATAAGTCTCCTTGTCTGTATAAAGTTGACCTGGACGATGGCTAAGTCTCCTTGTCTGTATAAAGTTGAAACTGGACGATGGATAAGCCCCTTGTCTGTATAAAGCTGGAACTGACGATGGATAAGTCTCCTTGTCTGTATAAAGTTGACCTGACGATGGCCAAGTCTCCTTGTCTGTATAAAGTTGACCTGACGATGGATAAGTCTCCTTGTCTGTATAAAGTTGACCTGACGATGGCAAGTCTCCTTGTCTGTATAAAGTTGACCTGGACGATGGCTAAGTCTCCTTGTCTGTATAAAGTTGAACTGACGATGGATAAGTCTCCTTGTCTGTATAAAGTTGAACTGATGATGGATAAGTCTGTATAAAGTTGAACTGACGATGGATAAGTCTCCTTGTCTGTATAAAGTTGAATTGACGATGGATAAGTCTCCTTGTCTGTATAAAGTTGAACTGATGATGGATAAGTCTCTTGTCTGTATAAAGTTGAACTGATGATGGATAAGTCTGTATAAAGTTGAACTGACGATGGATAAGTCTCCTTGTCTGTATAAAGTTGAACTGACGATGGATAAGTCTCCTTGCCTGTATAAAGTTGAACTGACGATGGATAAGTCTGTATAAAGTTGAACTGACGATGGATAAGTCTCCTTGTCTGTATAAAGTTGAACTGACGATGGATAAGTCTCCTTGCCTATAAAGTTGAACTGACGATGGATAAGTCTGTATAAAGTTGAACTGACGATGGATAATCTCCTTGCCTGTATAAGTTGAACTGGCGTGATGATCTCCTTGTCTGTATAAAGTTGAACTGATGATGGATAAGTCTCCTTGTCTGTATAAAGTTGAACGATGATAAGTCTCCTTGCCTGTATAAAAGTTGAACTGACGATGGATAAGTCTATGTTCTGATGATATAAAAGTTGAACTGACGATGGATAAGTCTCCTTGTCTGTATAAAGTTGAACTGACGATGGATAAGTCTCCTTTGTCTGTATAAAGTTGAACTGATGATGGATAAGTCTCCTTGTCTGTATAAAGTTGAACTGATGATGATAAGTCTCCTTGTCTGTATAAAGTTGAATGGATAAGTCTCCTTGTCTGTATAAAGTTGGAACTGACGATGGATAAGTCTCCTTGTCTGTATAAAAGTTGAACTGACGATGGATAAGTCTCCTTGTCTGTATAAAGTTGAACTGATGATGGATAAGTCTCGTTGTCTGTATAAAGTTGAACTGATGGATGGATAAAGTTCCTTGTCTGTATAAAGTTGAACTGACGATGGATAAGTCTCCTTGTCTGTATAAAGTTGAACTGATGGATAAGTCTCCTTGTCTGATAAAGTTCTCGATGGATAAGTCTCCTTGTCTGTATAAAGTTGAACTGATGATGGATAAGTCTCCTTGTCTGTATAAAGTTGAACTGACGATGGATAAGTCTCCTTGTCTGTATAAAGTTGAACTGACGATGGATAAGTCTCCTTGTCTGTATAAAGTTAAAGTTGACTTGTCTGAATGATGGATAAGTCTCCTTGTCTGTATAAAGTTGAACTGACGATGGATAAGTCTCCTTGTCTGTATAAAGTTGAACTGATGATGGATAAGTCTCCTTGTCGTATAAAGTTGAACTGATGATGGATAAGTCTCCTGTTGTCTGTATAAAGTTGAACTGAACTGATGGATAAGTCTCCTTGTCTGTATAAAGTTGAACAAATCTCACCTTGTTTATAAAGTTGAACCACTCCTTGATAAAGTTGACCTGATGATGGATAAACTGATGATTTTCCAGCTTTTCCGATGGATAAGACTTTTCCACTGATGGGCTTCCTGATGTGTAGAAATATTAAAACCTCCGAGTTTGGGCTTTTTCTTCTTCTAGAACTTGAGTCTTTTCCAGACTTTTCCACGGGGCTTCCTGATGTGTAGAAATATTAAAACCTCAGAGTTTGGCTTTTCTTCTTCTACTTTATCTTGTGTATTCTTTTTAGTAGGCCAATGTTTTTACGGTTAGATTTGGTGATCCATCTGTTTGTCAGTTTGCGCCAAGGTAGATTCATTTTTTTCCCAAGCAGGCAGACACCCTGTCCTATAAATCAGAGGCCCTGGTTGTTTCCATCATTGATTCCATCGCAAGAAATTCCTCTGTTATTTCAAAGTTCTCATTTTTCCTCTGACAAACATGCTAAGATGAGCGGTGTCTCTGATGTCAGTATTCTCATCCAGTTATAGAAAAACAGATCAAAGACATCTGCTTTTTTTCTTCAACTCGGAGAATAGCTAGCTTGACCTATCACTGACCTATCACTGACCTATCACTGACCTATCACTGACCTATCACTGACCTATCACTGACCTATCACTTCCACGCGCCTGGTGATGGTTCTGCGTGATGAGCAAATGTTCTACAATTGTTTTTTTTTAAACTCTCAGGACAAAATATACCAGCAGTCTCCACCAAACACTCTTTCACAAATTCCCCTTCAGTAGACGGCTTGCTATGCTTTGTGATTTTATGTGCCACAGCCGTAGCTTGACTTAGTTACAGAGTCTGAGTAGAACACTGTCTAATAAACATATGTTGTTGGGCTTTTAAGTTTGTGGCAAGTCGTAACTCAAATACAATAATATTTAATACACAAAAGTCTTGCGGGCCGGATTGAAGTGCCCGGCGGGCCGTTCATTGCCCCCCTCCCCCCCTTGAGTTCTAAGGGACACTTTGGAAGCCTCATGAGAACATAGGCTTACTGGTAAACTGTACATTAGGGGTATTTCAGGTGAGAACATAGGCTTATAGGTAAACTGTACATGAGGGGGTACTAGAGGTGAGAACACAGGCTTATAGGTCAACTGTACATTAGGGGGTATTTCAGGTGAGAACATAGGCTTATAGGTAAACTGTACATGAGGGGATACTAGAGGTGAGAACACAGGCTTATAGGTAAACTGTACATTAGGGGTACTAGAGGTGAGAACACAGGCTTATAGGTAAACTGTACATTAGGGGGTACTAGAGGTGAGAACACAGGCTTATAGGTAAACTGTACATTAGGGGTACGAGAGGTGAGAACATAGCTTATAGGTAAACTGTACATTAGGGGTACTAGAGGTGAGAACATAGGCTTATAGGTAAACTTATAGGTAAAACTGTACATTAGGGGTACTAGAGGTGATAAAATAGGCTTATAGGTCAACTGTACATTAGGGGGTACTAGAGGTGAGAACATAGGCTTATAGGTAAACTTATAGGTAAACTGTACATTAGGGGGTACTAGAGGTGAGAACATAGGCTTATAGGTAAACTGTACATTAGGGGTACTAGAGGTGAGAACATAGGCTTATAGGTAAACTGTACATTAGGGGGTACTAGAGGTGAGAACATAGGCTTATAGGTAAACTGTACATTAGGGGGTACTAGAGGTGAGAACATAGGCTTATAGGTAAACTGTACATTAGGGGGTACTAGAGGTGAGAACATAGGCTTATAGGTAAACTGTACATTAGGGGGTACTAGAGGTGAGAACATAGGCTTATAGGTCAACTTATAGGTAAACTGTAGATTGGGGGGTACTAGAGGTGAGAACATAGGCTTATAGGTAAACTGTACATTGGGGGGTACTAGAGGTGATAACATAGGCTTATAGGTAAACTGTACATTGGGGGTACTAGAGGTGAGAACATAGGCTTATAGGTAAACTGTACATTAGGGGGTACTAGAGGTGAGAACATAGGCTTATAGGTAAACTGTACATTGGGGGGTACTAGAGGTGAGAACACAGGCTTATAGGTCAACTGTACATTGGGGGTACTAGAGGTGAGAACATAGGCTTATAGGTAAACTGTAGATTGGGGGGTACTAGAGGTGAGAACACAGGCTTATAGGTCAATTTATAGGTAAACTGTAGATTGGGGGTACTAGAGGTGAGAACATAGCTTATAGGTCAACTGTACATTAGGGGGTACTAGAGGTGAGAACATAGGCTTATAGGTCAACTGTACATTGGGGGTACTAGAGGTGAGAACATAGGCTTATAGGTCAACTGTACATTGGGGGTACTTCAGGGGAACTGACAGAGCAACATGTACTTGGTGATACAGTAACCAAAGCCAGGGAATAAAATGCAATTGCTCTTAAAGATCTAAGGTCGGTTTTTTAATCACACAACATCCTCAGGCTTGATTGAGAGAGACCTGGCTGGTAGATGAGATTAACTAATGAGTTATAACCATTTATCAATGTGTTAGAAAGCCTTTATGACCTCCTAAAGGGGACATGTATGTCAAATGTAGCAAATTAGAGACAGCAGATTTCACCTCTCTGAGAAACTGTTTGTGAAACATCAATGTTTTCCCATATGGCTGCTGCTGGGTAAATAATATTAAATCCAAAAGGACTTCACCTTCAACATCTCATCCTCCTCTATGACAACTTCTTACCTGTAAATACTGTTCACAATAACTTCAGTAGTACTCTGCTTTCGTTATTTACAGAGGAAAAAAGGACTGGTTCTGATCCTTGGCTCAGGGTAAGGCTGTAAGCGCCAGAGGCTAGGAGGCTGTTTGATGTTTTTATTATTATGGCTGGCTCACTGACGTCCCAGTAGCATCACTAGGCTAGCTTCTCTGCTTCAGGCAAGGCTGGGGCTGAGACTCATGTTGAAGGGTATTCTGTTGTCTTGTCTTGTGAGTTACATTATCCTGCCAACAGACAGAGAGGGGGGGGGGATAGGCAGGGGAGAGAGAAGGAGAGAGAGTGATGAGGAAGAGCGAGACAGAGAGATACGGACAGAGAGAGAGACACACAGAGAAAGAAAGACAGAGACAGACTGACAGAGAGACTAAAACTAAGTCTCCCCCTGGAAAACAGCAGTTAACAGTCTGAATCCTGTGAAGAAATTGTTTTCTTTTTTGGGGTGGAGTAGGGACTATATTTCTGTCCCGTATTTGGATCACAGTAGCTAAAATAATGTTTTGGAATCACTCCATTGTAGTGAGTTAAACTATATAGGTATCATTTGATTACCACAACAAGCTACACAACTGATGTAGAATTTACACAATTAAGACATAAGTGCATATCAAATGAACCTGTGTCAGAAAATAAAAACGGAAATGGATGTAAACACAAAACAAGTTCCTGTCTTCTTCCTGTCCATCTGTTAACCTGCAGTGTGACACTATGTTTGTTTGTTAATAGCGTGTAAATCACGGGGACCACCTCAGAGGCACACAGATGTTTACAGGTCTCCTGAGATTACGGATCACTCTGAAACGAGGCCTTCTGAGTCACCGTCTCTTGTGTCATATTCAAGATAATCTATGAGATTCTAATGGCATCAATGTGATTCATTGATCTTGTGCGTGCGTGTATGCATGCCTCTGTGCATGACTGTGTGTGGCCGGTGTATCGCTCTCATATGTGGACCACAGTGTGGGTTGGGGACTCTGTGGGCGATATAGCAATATCTGGATTGTAGTGGTGGAGGGCTATGAGAGTGTGTGTACGTGTTTGTGTGTGTGCCTGCATACGTGCGCACGTTTGTGTGTGTGTGCTTCCATGTATGTGCGTATTTGTTTGTGTGTGTGTGTGTGTGTGTGTGTGTGTGTGTGTGTGTGTGTGTGTGTGTGTGTGTGTGTGTGTGTGTGTGTGTGTGTGTGTGTGTGTGTGTGTGTGTGTGTGTGTGTGTGTGTGTGTGTGTGTGTGTGTGTGTGTGTGTCCATACCACAGTGCTGTTTGCTGGACCTGGTCCACTGTGGTGCACTACATCCTGAGGAAGTCTCCTGTTCCTGTCAGCCGAGCAGAGTAAACTGGACTGTAACCACCTGGAGCTGTCCGTGGGCGAGGCCGTGGGCTATGAATAAGGCATAGTGTAGCGTACCACTCCAGAGCCCCCTCAGACAGTCTTAAGGTTGTGACTAAAACCTGGAAGCCTGAAATACTGCCTTTCATGGAAACACTCTCAAAAGTCATCCTCTGAAATACTGAATGGACAAAACATTATGAACACCTGCTCTCTCCATGACATAGTCTGACCAGGTGAATCCAGGAGAGAGATATGATCACTTATTGATGTCATTTGTTAAATCCCTCCAATCAGTGTAGATGAAGGGGAGGAGAAGGATAAAGAAGGATTTTTAAGCCTTAAGACAATTTGGGGCAACAGGTAGCCTAGTGGTTAAGAGCGTAGGGCCAGCAACAAAAAGGTTTCAAGATCAAATCCCAGAGCTGACAAGGTAAAGATATGTTGTTCTGCCCCTGAACAAGGCAGTTAACCCACTGTTCCTCGGCCGTCATCGTAATTAAGAATGTGTTCTTAACTGACTTGCCTAGTTAAAGGTTCAATAAAACAAGCTAATAAATGAAGACATGGATTGTGTAATTGTGCCATTCAGAGGGTGAACGGACAAGACAAAATACTTAAGTGCCCTTGAACGGGGTATGGTACTAGGTGGCAGGCGCATCGGTTTGAGTGTGTCAAGAACTGCAACACTGTTGGGTTTTCCACACTCAACAGTTTCCCATGTGTATCAAGATTGGTCTACCATCTAAAGGACATCCAACTGTGTGTGTGTGTGTGTGTGTGTGTGTGTGTGTGTGTGTGTGTGTGTGTGTGTGTGTGTGTGTGTGTGTGTGTGTGTGTGTGTGTGTGTGTGTGTGTGTGTGTGTGTGTGTGTGTGTGTGTGTGTGTGTGTGTGTGTGTGTGTGTGTGTGTGTAACTCAATACTAGGAAGGGTTTCTTAATGTTTGGTATACTCAGTGTATATTCAAATAGCAAACATGTATTTCAAAAATAGACCTTTGTGTGGAGTACACTATAGCCTACCCTACACTGGCATGAAGTTTGCATTCACACACCATCTCTTTACATGGTGTAAAAGTAGGCATCAGCTGTTCTGTCAGCACCTTGACACATCTCTTATTGATAATGTGTTGGCTGGCATCTCTTATTGATAATGTGTTGGCTGGCATCTCTTATTGACATGAGGTAGTTTTCAGGATAATGTGTTGGCTGGCATCTCTTATTGATAATGTGTTGGCTGGCTTTTTATCCATGTAATAGTCTACCAGTCTCCTCTCCCTTTATGTTCATGCCAATTACCAGTCATTTCTGTGTGGAGATCACAACTTCTCTAAAATGGCTCTTCAATCCCCTCCATTTGGAAAAGTGGATCCCTGAGAGTGACACCCCCACTGATTCGTGAGCATTACTTTTCTACCAAACAACAGTGTAGAAGCTGTGAACATATGAATTCAGAGAGTGGTAACAGGTTTCCTTCTGGATCAGAGCTGCAGCATACTCATTCCGGGACAACACGTGGCTAAGGGACCTTCATTGGACAATGGATCCGAGATCAAACGCATACAGGCTATGCTCAACTCCAGATGTGATTGTATTAGTAGAAAACATCCACCCAACCATAGCGAAATGTAGCCAACTATTTTAACCTAGTTCAATAAACCGTTCACCGGTGCGGACAGAGAGAGTGCGTGGTCTGCACGTGGCACTCAAAGCATCCTTGGCACTATAGTCCAAGTTGGTCTGGTTTTAACGCGAAGATTGAAGAGCGCACATTGACCTGGACGCGCAATACCGGGAGGCAAACAGCGAAAGGAGAAATCAGTTGCGTCCTAGTGCGGCAGCGGGATATGGATTTTTCCACCGGACATTAGAGCGCATCTCTATCAAGAAGACGACTCTGAAGCTGTTGGTTGAATGAGTGACTTTCTTCTGGCTGGTTCAATTACGTGACTTGCTCCGGAACGAATCACGGAAAAGAACAACCGCCGATGATGAGATCAACTTTTTATTTTATCTCGCAAAATAAATAACTGTAGTGAAAGAATACGTGTGATAGATTGAGTACCGCAAATACTGCCACCTGGTCTTAGTTGTCACTTCAATTGAGAAAATGTTTCTAGTCGGAGGGAGATGCCCAACGATAATTATCATCGTTTTAGTACTTTTCGTTGTGTTGGTGATGAGCTTTCCCAACAAACACCACCACAAACGCCACAACGGTGTGTTTTTGTTGGTAAGAAACTTTTTTCTTAATTATTTTCTTCTAGATTTTAGGTAAATAATACGTTCCAAATGTCACAGGATTTGGATACGAATTGAGCTGATGTAAATTATCCTCTATGAAATGAATTACATATTTTACGCTATAGCCTAATATAATAGCTTATTTGTGGTCAGTTACAGGATTTGGATACGAATTGAGCTGATGTAAATTATCCTCTATGAAATGAATTACATATTTTACGCTATAGCTAATATAATAAAGCTTATTTGTGGTCAGTTACAGGATTTGGATACGAATTGAGCTGATGTAATTATCCTCTATGAAATGAATGACATATTTTACGCTATAGCCTAATATAATAGCTTATTTGTGGTCAGTTACAGGATTTGGATCGTTGAGCTGATGTAAATTATCCTCTATGAAATAATGACACTGCTATAGCCTAATATGGCAAGCTTATTTGTGGTCAGTTATCTCTTCAGAATTGAAATTAACTTACATTTCCATCACAAGAGGATCTGTTCTCGTGCCAGAGAAACTTACTGGAGTGTATGACATATTCTGAATTATGGTCACTTCAGTTACTAAAGATTAGCCTTCTAACAAACCCAAATCAAAGGAATCACAGACGGACAATGTTGTGCCTAACATTATGCTACACTGAAATCTCTAGGGCCTTGGGGTAAAGGGTTGTTCGCCGTTTCTCCATGTATAGTAAGATATCTAGGCATCGAGAGAAGGTCGTTCTGAGCTGCACGGAGCAGGCGTAATATTTCTACCAACAGCTATAACATATGGGCTTTCTGAATTCCCTTTGAAGCATATCTATCTGTAAGAGTAACTCATGTGGGTGTTTGTGCGGCTCATGGACATATATGGGTGTGTGTGTGTGTGTGTGTGTGTGTGTGTGTGTGTGTGTGTGTGTGTGTGTGTGTGTGTGTGTGTGTGTGTGTGTGTGTGTGTGTGTGTGTGTGTGTGTGTGTGTGTGTGTGTGTGTGTGTGTGTGTGTGTGTGTGTGTGTGTGTGTGTGTGTGTGTGTGTGTGTGTGTAGGGGCCTTGAAGGTCACCATGAACAGAATCAGATGTAAGAATAGAGGAAAGGTGTAAACAGACAGATTCAGAGTTCTATGAAATCGTTCCTCTGTACATTCTCTCCCCTGGGTCTCCCAATGGATGCCCTATTTATGTTCGATGCCCATAGTCTATAACTGATTGATGTATGTCAGTTGGATGTCAAACAAAATAAAAACAGTGAGGGAGAGAGACAGACATAGAGGGAGAGGGAGAGAGTTAGAGAGAGACAGAGAGGAGAGTGAGAGAGGGAGAGAGTTAGAGAGAGGGAGAGTGTGAGGGGAGCGAGAGGGAGAGAGTTAGAGAGAGAAAGCGAAATAGAGAGAAAGAGGACAGAAGAGATAGCATGTTGTGATTCTGGTGGTGGTAATGAGTGTGCGTTTAGGGCACCAGTGACCCTACCTGGTAGATGCCAGTTTAACCAGGTAGAGGAGGGCTAGTTTGAACAATAGAGGAGCAAGAGGCACAATAGAGGGCTTACATAACCCTAACCCAAACTTTACCCCTAACTCAGCAGGGTTAAAGGGACCCTCAGCAGATCTCTCTCACACTGGAGAAGGTCAGAGGGTCAGGCTGGTTGATTGTTTACTTTGGCCATCGTGTTGTTAGTTTCCCCTTATCATGGGGGGGCTAAGGAGGAGTGTATAATGTGGGTGTGCATGGCCTGGTTCACAAATATTGAAACCTGTTCACTCTACCTATCTGTTTCTTCTCCCTCCCTCTCCTTGCCTCCTCACTCTTTCAAGGCTTGCGATCAAAAGGACCCCATAGTTTATTGTTATTCTGTAATGGTTGGAATCGGCCAAGTGTAGAGGCCTTTGATATCTGTGGACACAAATCAGGCCTGCCTGCTTGTCACACCACTTGCCTGCCCTGCCTCTCTACCCTTCCCTCTGCCCTCTCTGCCCTGCCCTGCCTATGTTCCTCTCCTCTTACGCGTTGGATGTGACAGAGCTTGCAAGCCATTTACAGACTACAAAGAGGCACATCCTAGAGCTGCCCAGTGACACCAAGCCTACCTGTTGAGCTAAACTACTTCTATACTCGCATCGAGGCAAATAACACGGAAACATGCATGAGATCACCAGCTGTTCCGGAGAAGACGGTGTGATCACGCTCTCAAAGTAGCCGGTAAAGCCTTTAAACAGGTCAACATTGACAAGGCAGATTAGACAGATTACCAGGACGTGTACTGTGAGCATGCGCTGAGCAACTGGCAGAGTGTCTTCACTGACATTTTCAACCTCTCCTGTCTGAGTCTGTAATACCAACATGTTTCAAGCAGACCACCATAGTCCCTGTGCCCAAGTACACTAAGTTAACCTGCCTAAATGACTACCAACCCGTAGCACTCACGTCTGTAGCTATGAAGTGCTTGAAAGGCTGATCATGGCTCATATCGACACCATTATCCCAGAAACCCTAGACCACCTAAATTTGCACACCGCCTTAACAGATTCACAGATGATGCAATCTCTATTGCACTCCCCACACTGGCCTTTCCCACCTGGACAAAAGGAACATGTATGTGAGAATGCTATTCACTGAGCAACTACAGCTCAGCGTTCAACAGCATAGTTCCCTCAAAGCTCATCACTAAGCTAAGGACCCTGGGACTAAACACCTCCCTGCAACTGGATTCTGAACTCCCTATAGGCAGTCTCGCTATTGTCGGTGATCACTGTTGTATCATCGGCAATCTTAATGATGGTGTTGGAGTCGTGCCTGGCCATGCAGTCATGAGTGAACAGGGAGTACAGGAGGGACTGAGCCACCCCAGGTGGTAAGGGTAGGTAACAACACATCCGCCACGCTGATCCTCAACACTGGGGCCCCTCAGGGGTGCGTGCTCAGTCCCCCTCCTGTACTCCTGTGGTAGGCCTGATCACCGACAATGACGAGACAGCCTATAGGGAGGAGGTCAGAGACCTGGCAATGTGGTGCCAGGACAACAAGCTCTCCCTCAACGTGATCAAGACAAAGGAGATGATTGTGGACTACAGGAAAGGAGGACTGAGCACGCCCCAATTCTCATTGAGCCCGGGGCTGTAGTGGAGCTGGTTGAGCTTCACGTTTCTTGGTGTCCACATCACCAACAAACTAGCATGGTCAAGCACACCAAGACAGTCGTGAAGAGGGCACGACAAAACCTATTCCCCGTCAGGGGAGACTGAAAAGATTTGGCATGGGTCCTCAGATCCTCAAAAGGTTATACAGCTGCACAATCGAAAGCATGACTGGTTGCATCACTGCCTGGTATGGCAACTGCTCTGCCTCCGACTGCAAAAGGCACTACGGAGGGTAATGCGTACAACCCAGTACATCACTGGGGCCAAGCTTCCTGCCATCCAGGACCTCAATACCAGGCGGTGTCAGAGGAAGGCCCTAAAAATGGTCTGTAGACTGTTCTCTCTGTTACCGCAGGGTAGGGGCGGAACTGGGCGCCAGTCTAGGTCCAAGAGGGTTCTGAACAGCTTCTACCCCCAAGCCATAAGACTCCTGAACATCTAATTAAATGGTCACCCAGGCTATTTGCATTGCCCCTCCCCCCACACCCTCTTTTATTATATACGTTATTATCTATGCATAGTCACTTGTGTAGTGATTAAGAACAGCCCTTGGCCGTGGTATATTGGCCATATACCACACCTCCACCGGCCTTATTGCTTAAATATAGAACACCAGATCCAATTAAATCAAAATACAGAACACCAGGTCCAATTAAATCAAAATACAGAACACCAGGTCAATTAAATCAAAATACAGAACACCAGGTCCAATTAAATCAAAATACAGAACACCAGGTCCAATTAAATCAAAACACAGAACACCAGGTCCTTCTGTAGCTCAGTTGGTAGAGCATGGCGCTTGTAACGCCAGGGTAGTGGGTTCGATCCCCGGGACCACCCATACGTAGAATGTATGCACACATGACTGTAAGTCGCTTTGGATAAAAGCGTCTGCTAAATGGCATATATTATTATTATTATAAATCAAAATGATAGATAACCAGGTCCAATTAAATCAAAATGATAGATAACCAGGTCAATTAAATCAAAATGATAGATAACCAGGTCCAATTAAATCAAAATGATAGATAACCAGGTCCAATTAAATCAAAATGATGATAACCAGGTCCAATTAAATCAAAATGATAGATAACCAGGTCCCAATTAAATCAAAATGATAGATAACCAGATCCAATCAAAACACAGAACAAAGAAGGAAGACAAGTCCTAATGTGTTTGGAAGCGTGTAATGACCATCCCCTAATTCTCAGAGGGACCTGACAAGACCCAGAGGAAGTCTTCAGGATCCTCCTCTCATAGTAAAAGAGTCAATCATGTTTGACAGGGTTACCTCTAAATGGATCAGATCTGACCGACCAACAGGCTGACTTTTTATGGGAGAATTGCAGCCACTGAAAAAGTACAGTCTGTTCTCGGGCCCATAACCAACTGTTTTGTCACTACTCCAGATTTTGGTTTAAACTGCACTACATTTCAGACCGCAAACTGGCACTGCTTCAGTTACTGAAGTCCTGTCAGATGTTTGGGCTATTTATTACCACTGTAGATACTGTCTGTATTAAAAGCGTTGAGTAATAGAAGACCCTTACCTGACCTTAGATACATTTTAGTGGCAACTTGATCTAAAAGGATGGTTGACATTTACATTTGAGTCATTTAGCAGGACGCTCTTATTCAGAGCGACTGACAATCTAGTGCATTCATCTTAAGATAGCTAGTTGAGATAACCACATACAGTATCACAGTCATAGTAAGTACATTTTTCACAATAAAGTAGCTATCAGCAATGTCAGAGCTAGACAATGTTCACTTTGTCACAGACAGGCAGACAGAGGGAGGAGAACAGGGAGAGACAGAGGGAGGAGAACAGGGGAGAGAGGGAGAGACAGAGGGAGAGACAGAGGGAGGAGAACAGGGAGAGACAGAGGGAGGAGAACAGGGAGAGACAGAGGGAGAGACAGAGGGAGAGACAGAGGGAGAGACAGAGGAGAGACAGAGAGAGGACAGAGAGGGAGAGACAGAGGGAGAGACAGAGGGAGAGACAGAGGGAGAGACAGGGGAGAGACAGAGGGAGGGAGAAGAGGGAGACAGAGGGAGAGACAGAGGAGAGACAGAGGGAGGAGAAGAGGGAGAGACAGGGAGAGACAGAGGGAGAGACAGAGGGAGAGACAGAGAGAGACAGGGAGGAGGACCTTAGGAGACCTATGGCTTCTGTCTGTTGAGTGTAGCTGCACATTCTTTACATTTGAGTTATTAGCAGACATTCTCATCCAGAGTGAGTTCCTGTAGCAATTTCACAAGGCTTGAGGATTTGACCCAGCGACCTTTCGGTTACTGGCCCAACGCTCTTAACCGCTAGGCTACCTGCTGCCCTAGGGCATGGCAGGATACGGCAGATTGAAACACAGGGCCAGCCTGCCCACCATCCCAGGGTCCCACGACTTGAAGTGCTCTCATTAAAACTAGAGAATCTGGCACAGGCTCCTCTTTGTCAAAGGCCTGGATGCCAGGGGCTCTGGCTGCTGTGGAAATAAATGAGAAGCAGACGGCTGGACGGGGTTTGGCTGGTTGGGTCTGCTGCCCCAATGGTTTCTAGGAGCTCTGTCACTAGAGTCATAGCATGGTGTAAATGTTTTCCTGGGCAAAAGCAAGTAACCTTTGTATGTTAAACTAGCCAGTAATCACTGTATTGTTTATGATTAATGGCATCAAGGTCTTCAGAACGGTCCAGTCCACTGTGTTTCGTCATGATGATTAAATGAGGTGTCCTATCTTTTTCCTCCGGCTCGTGCTCAGCCGCCCATCAGTCAGGGTCCATCATGGACGGGGGCCCTGGAGCAACAGAACCAGGTCAGAGCCTCCTCCCCCTGTCACTGAGCACCGCCACAAGAGGAGGTGGTTCCACTCCCAGCACCGCTCCGTAGGGGATTTCTGCCCCAGCCTGAGCCTGAGGAGATCAAGCCCTTTCGTTCTGGACCTGAAGAACTTCCCTGAGCTGGCCAACGCAGACATCAGCTCGCAGAACCCCAACATCCAGGTGTGGTGACGAATATTGATATTATTTTTATAATGTTGTTCTAGCCCCTCAGAGCGATTTACATTTATGCAGGGAAGCTCGCCTAATATAAATAATAAATATACATAATATATGACATTTAGTCGACACTTTTATCCAAAGGGACTTACAGTCCTGCATGCATACATTTACATATGGTTGGTCCCGGGAATCAAACCCAGAATCCTGGTGTTGGTAGTGCTAGAGTGTCATTACAGACACCCTGGTTCGAATCAGGCTGTATCACAACCGGCTGTGATTGGGAATTCCATAGGGCGGCACACAATTGGCTCAGTGGTCGTCCCGGGTTTGGCCGGTGTAGGCCGTGGTTGTAAATGTATTTATTGAGATTTAAATGTTTTTAGAGTGAAGTACATCGAAAAAATCAAGAGAAAACTGCAAGACTCAATAGAAGACAAAACAAGGAACAAACTAAACAAGACAGGCTTTTGAAAAATTAACTATTTTTTTTCATAAAATTGTACAGTTATCTTAGCTAGGTGAATTGCTAGCAGAATTGTTTACTTGTTGCTAAGCAGTTGCTAGGGACTCTCCTGGAAGAAGCTAGCTAGCTTACAAAGAATAACAACAAAAAATATCTAGTTAACAGAAGAAAGGAAGACAAAATAAGGACAAAAGAAGGACAGAAGAAAAAGGAAAAGAAAGAGGACAACAAAGTGAAACAGTCAGCACTTCTATTGCAACCGTATTTCGTCGTCCTAACGTAGTCTACACTGCTATCTGCCCAGCAGCTAGCCAGCTAGCAAACGTCCACCGAATCAGCCGAATAGCAGCACTGTAGAAACTATTACACTCAACTGAACGACTTGATTAGTGTAGTGTTAGCTAGCTACATAGTTGTCTTTGCTGTCTTCGTATCCAAGATAATTGTGTAGTTTAGAGCGTGTAGTCTTAGAGTGATTATCTTAATTTACCGAGGTTAGCTAGCCAGCTATTTGTCGTCCTTAACGTAGGAGACACTGCTAGCTAGCCAACAGCTAGCCAACGTCTACTGAATAGAACTTCCGCACTCAACAACCCGGTCGCATTCCGCTTCGCTCCACAGGTAGTATCACATTTTTCATTTCATTTCATTACAGCACAACGGTTTGATTTGTTTGATCGTAGCTAGCTACATAGCTAGCTACATAGCCGTCTGTGTATCAAAGATAATTGTGTAGTCTAGAGCGATTTTCTAGGTTAGCTAGCCAGCTATTGTCGTTCTTTTAACGCAACATAACGTAATCAACAGTGCTAGCTAGCCAGCTAGCCCCGAATAGCAGCACTGTAGAAACTACTACACTCAACGGAACGACTTGATTAGTGTAGTGTCAACAACGCAGCCACTGTCAGCTAGCCTACAAAGTCAACAACGCAGCCACTGCCAGCTAGCCTACTTCAGCAGTACTGTATCATTTTTAATAATTTTAGTCAATAAGATTCTTGCTACGTAAGCTTAACTTTCTGAACATTCGAGACGTGTAGTCCACTTGTCATTCCAATCTCCTTGCATTAGCGTAGCCTCTTCTGTAGCCTGTCAACTATGTGTCTGTCTATCCCTGTTCTCTCCTCTCTGCACAGACCATACAAACGCTCCACACGCGTGGCCGCTGCCACCCTAATCTGGTGGTCCCAGCGCGCACGACCCACGTGGAGTTCCAGGTCTCCGGTAGCCTCTGGAACTGCCGATCTGCAGCCAACAAGGCAGAGTTCATCTCAGCCTATGCCTCCCTCCAGTCCCTCGACTTCTTGGCACTGACAGAAACATGGATCACCACAGATAACACTGCTACTCCTACTGCTCTCTCTTCGTCCGCCCACGTGTTCTCGCACACCCCGAGAGCTTCTGGTCAGCGGGGTGGTGGCATAGGGATCCTTATCTCTCCCATGTGGTCATTTCTCTTTCTCCCCTTACCCATCTGTCTATCGCCTCCTTTGAATTTCATGCTGTCACAGTTACCAGCCCTTTCAAGCTTAACATCCTTATCATTTATCGCCTCCAGGTCCCTCGGAGAGTTCATCAATGAGCTTGATGCCTTGATAAGCTCCTTTCCTGAGGACGGCTCACCTCTCACAGTTCTGGGTGACTTTAACCTCCCCACGCCTACCTTTGACTCATTCCTCTCTGCCTCCTTCTTTCCACTCCTCTCCTTTTGACCTCACCTTCACCTTTCCCCTACTCACAAGGCAGGCAATACGCTGACCTCATCTTTACTAGATGCTGTTCTTCCACTAACCTCATTGCAACTCCTCCAAGTTCCGACCACTACCTTGTATCCTTATCTTCCAGGCCGGCTCGGTCCTCCCCTCCCGCTCCGTGGCTTG
>NW_025749173.1:0-26921 GCF_021184085.1 Oncorhynchus gorbuscha
GTTATTAGCTGTAGCCTAGCTAAACTGTTTGTGCTGGTGCTAGCGGTATGACGTTATTAGCTGTAGCCTAGCTAAACTGTTTGTGCTGGTGCTAGCGGTATGACGTTATTAGCTGTAGCCTAGCTAAACTGTTTGTGCTGGTGCTAGCGGGATGACGTTATTAGCTGTAGCCTAGCTAAACTGTTTGTGCTGGTGCTAGCGGTATGACATTATTAGCTGTAGCCTAGCTAAACTGTTTGTGCTGGTGCTAGCGGTATGACGTTATTAGCTGTAGCCTAGCTAAACTGTTTGTGCTGGTGCTAGCGGTATGACATTATTAGCTGTAGCCTAGCTAAACTGTTTGTGCTGGTGCTAGCGGTATGACATTATTAGCTGTAGCCTAGCTAAACTGTTTGTGCTGGTGCTAGCGGTATGACGTTATTAGCTGTAGCCTAGCTAAACTGTTTGTGCTGGTGCTAGCGGTGTGACGTTATTAGCTGTAGCCTAGCTAAACTGTTTGTGCTGGCTATTATAAGTTAATCCTGCGCCACATTAGCAAGCTATTAGCACATAATATAAACTATTTGGGCAGAAATTCTCAAGCATATTGATGCATTTGATGTATGAAGCATGCTAATATAAAGCTGTGTAGAAGTGTATTATTTGTGGACTATATTGTTCCTATTGGAAGAGCATTTTTGGTTTGTTTCTCCATCAGCTATTCCAGTGTGTTTACGGAAATGCTACCTCATTAAACTTTCATGAACCATCGGTTTGAGAGTTGACCATTCATTCAGCTGGGAATGACACACACTCCTCCACTCTCAATCCTTTTCTCTCCTCTCAGTCCTCTCCTCTCAGTCCAGCACTCTCAGTTCTCTCTTCTCAGTCCTCCCCTCTCAGTCCTCTCATCCCCTCTCAGTCCTCTCCTCTACTCTGTCCTCTCCTTTCAGTCCTCTCCACCCCTCTCAGTCCTCTCATCTACTCTCAGTCCTCTCATCCCCTCTCAGTCCTCTCCTCTACCCTGTCCTCTCCTTTCAGTCCTCTCATCTACTCTCAGTCCTCTCCACCCCTCTCAGTCCTCTCATCTACACTCAGTCCTCTCCTTTCAGTCCTCTCCCCCCTCTCAGTCCTCTCATCTACTCTCAGTCCTCTCCTTTCAGTCCTCTCCTCTGAGTCCTTCCCTCTGAGTCCTCCCCTCTCAGTCCTCCCCTCCCCTCTCAGTCCTCTTCTCTCAGTCCTCTCCTCCCCTCTCAGTCCTCTCCTCTCAGTACTGTCCTCTCTTCTCAGTCCTCTCCTCCCCTCTCAGTCTACTCCTTTCCTCTCAGACCTCCACTCTCAGTTCTCTCCTCTCAGTCCTGTCCTCTCCTCTCAGTCCTCCCCTCTCAGTCCACTCCTTTCCTCTCAGTCCTCCCCTCTCAATCTTCTCCTCCACTATCAGTCCTCTTCTCCCCTCTCAGTCCTCTCCTACCCTCTCAGTCCTCTCCTCCCCTCTCAGTCCTCTCCTCCCCTCTCAGTCCTCTCCTCCCCTCTCAGTCCTCCCCTCTCAATCTTCTCCTCCCCTCTCAGTTCTCTCCTCCCCTCTCAGTTCCCTCCTCCCCTCTCTGTCATCTCCTCCCCTCTCAGTCCTCCCCTTTCAGTCCTCTCCTCTCCTCTCAGTTCTCTCCTTTCCTCTCCTCCCTTCTCAGTCCTCTCCTCTCCTCTCAGTTCTCTCCTTTCCTTTCCTCTCCTCCCTTCTCAGTCCTCCCTCTCTCCTTTCCTCTCCTCCCTTCTCAGTCCTCTCTTCTCTCATTTCCTCTCCTCCCTTCTCAGTCCTCTCTTCTCTCATTTCCTCTCCTCTCCTCTCTCCTTTCCTCTCCTCCCTCCTCAGTCCTCTCTTCTCTCCTTTCCTCTCCTCTCTCCTTTCCTCTCCTCCCTTCTCAGTCCTCTTCTCTCTCCTTTCCACTCCTCCCTTCTCAGTCCTCTCTCCTTTCCTTTCATTTCCTTTCCTTTCCTTTCCTCTCTCCTTTCCTCTCCTCCCTCCTCAGTCCTCTCTTCTCTCCTTTCCTCTCCTCTCCTCCCTTCTCAGTCCTCTCCTCTCTCCTTTCCTCTCCTCCCCTCTCCTCTCCAATGAGCCATCCCCCCTTTTTGCAGGTCAAACCATTCCTTATTGATTGGGTTTGTGATTGACATCCCCTCAGTGAACCAAACCACTCCCCATCGACCGGGGGGTTATTGACAGTGGTTAAACTATCTGACTGGAGGAGCTTAACAAAACAGCCAGGCTGAAATTTACTGCAAAACAATTACATGTTGTCTGCATGTCAGCGCAGGCACACACACACACACACACACACACACACACACACACACACACACACACACACACACACACACACACACACACACACACACACACACACACACACACACACACACACACACACACACACGTCGATTGGGGGTCTCGACAAAAGGTCTCTCGCGTTTTACAGATGATTTCCAGGCTGTTTCAATTAGTTAATTCCCCAGCTCATATACAGGCTGGTACAAAATGCTAATAGTTGGTCAATAACACCGTTTTAACCAAGCCTGATTGAACTGGTCTAATAAGTTAAGATGGGGAGGAATATCCAAATGGTCTTTACTCAACCAGTCCTTCCTAAATTGAGAGGCCATAACCCAGTGTAGTTCCTATTAGGGACGGCAGCGTAGCCTAGTGGTTAGAGCGTTGGACTAGTAACTGGAAGGTTGCAAGTTCAAACCCCCGAGCTGACAAGGTACAAATCTGTCGTTCTGCCCCTGAACAGGCATTTAACCCACTGTTCCTAGGCCGTCATTGAAAATAAGAATGTGTTCTTTAACTGACTTGCCTAGTTAAATGAAGGTAAAAATAAAAAATAAAAAAAAGTCAAGGGTAGTATGAGGAAGGTCAAATAGCTCGTATTAGCATACACTAGCCTGCATGTGTATGTTTAGAATCCCAAGAGATAAATTCAACACTATTTTGAGGTTTATATGGTCCGACTTTACTCTGGTCATGGTGTTAAAATGTGTGGACTCAAAACAACTAAAGCCTTTGTCACGATCGTCCTAAGAAGCGGACCAAAGTGAATGAATCATGTTAATGGATGACGTGAACAAGAAATGAATGACGACCGTAACACTACACATAGACAATCACCCACAACCCACAATGACAAAACAGGCTACCTAAATATGGTTCCCAATCAGAGACAACGACTAACACCTGCCTCTGATTGAGAACCATATCAGGCCAAACACAGAAACAGACAAACTAGACACACAACATAGAATGCCGACCCAGCTCAC
This sequence comes from Oncorhynchus gorbuscha, assembly GCF_021184085.1. Taxonomy (NCBI): domain Eukaryota; kingdom Metazoa; phylum Chordata; class Actinopteri; order Salmoniformes; family Salmonidae; genus Oncorhynchus; species Oncorhynchus gorbuscha. The sequence goes on from NW_025749173.1 coordinate 3,292, forward strand.
GTCCTGACCAACACTAAAACAAGGAAAACACAAAAGAACTATGGTCAGAGCGTGATAGCCTTATTTAAATATTGCTTAATGTGTCACCTTACGGTGTTTTGAAATATGATATCAATCACTGTTTAAAGCCAATTATTAGGAAAATAGCCAACACTTCCACCTCACGGACAACTTATATTTAGAATGTCTGTCAGAGTAAAGAAAAACACGGATCTTAAAAAAAACATGGTGACAACTGGATCACAACCACTAACGGTTGCTAGAAACTCAAACCACTTACAGATTGATTTAATAGAAAAATGTAAATGTCTTATCTTTTTGTGTAGCATGACATCAAGGCCAATCAATGTACATGCAAAAAAACATTTTTTTAAATCTACCTGCACCAGAGCATGCTGGGAAATATGACAATGAGGTCCTCCCAGATATGTGGATAACTCCATAGATTTAAATACCTGTCTCTGGTTACTCTGGAGTTAAAAGTACTGTGTCAGTGAGGGCTCCGATGAATCGGTAGCTGTGTGTGTGTGTGTGTGTGTGTGTGTGTGTGTGTGTGTGTGTGTGTGTGTGTGTGTGTGTGTGTGTGTGTGTGTGTGTGTGTGTGTGTGTGTGTGTGTGTGTGTGTGTGTGTGTGTATAATGTAATGTGAGCAACGAGTGTGTGTGTGTGTGTAGGGGGATTCCAGACCGGTAATGAGTAATCTGTGTGAGCAACGTCAGTAGGAGGATAAAAGAGGATTCCAGACCAGTCATCTGTGTTGAGGATTCCAGACCAGTCATCTGTCCAGACCAGTTACGAGGGGGATTCCAGATCCAGGATTCATCTGTGTTATGAGGAGGATTCCAGACCAGTCATCTGTGTATGAGGAGGATTCCAGACCAGTCATCTGTGTTAGGAGGATTCCAGACCGGTCATCTGTGTTATGAGGAGGATTCCAGACCAGTCATCTGTGTTACGAGGAGGATTCCAGACCAGTCATCTGTGTTACGAGGAGGGATTCCAGACCAGTTATCTGTGTTATGAGGAGGATTCCAAACCAGTCATCTGTGTTAAGAGCAGGATTCCAGACCAGTTATCAGGCAGTGAGGAGGATTCCAGACCAGTCATCTGTGTTAAGAGGATTCCAGACCAGCCAGTCATCTGTGTTATGAGGAGGATTCCAGACCAGTCATCTGTGTTACGAGGGAGGATTCCAGACCAGTCATCTGTGTTATGAGGAGGATTCCAGACCAGTCATCTGTAGGAGCATGAGGAGGATTCCAGACCAGTCATCTGTGTTAGGAGGATTCCAGACCAGTCATCTGTGTTACGAGGATTCCAGACCAGTTATCTGTGTTATGAGGAGGATTCCAGACCAGTCATCTGTGTTAGAGGATTCCAGACCAATCATCTGTGTTATGAGGAGGATTCCAGACCAGTCATCTGTGTTATGAGGAGGATTCCAGACCAGTCATCTGTGTTAAGAGGAGGATTCCAGACCAGTCATCTGTGTTAAGAGGAGGATTCCAGACCAGTCATCTGTGTTAAGAGGAGGATTCCAGACCAGTTATCTGTGTTAGGAGGATTTCCAGACCAGTCATCTGTGTTAGGAGGATTCCAGACCAGTCATCTGTGCTAGGAGGATTCCAGACTCAGTCATCTGTGATATCTGTCATCTGGAGGGGATTCCAGGCCAGTCATCTGTGTTGAAGGAGGATTCCAGACCAGTCATCTGTGTTAGGAGGATTTGAGTTAGTACATGATAAGAGGAGGATTCCAGACCAGTCCTCTGTGTTATGAGGGAGGAGGATTCCAGACCAGTCATCTGACCCCAAGTCCTCTGTGTTATGAGGAGGATTCCAGGATCTGTGTTATGAGGTGGATTCCAGGCCAGTCATCTCCATGCAACGGTTAGAGAAGAAGAGACAAATCCTAACAGATGAAGGGACAGGGGCCTGGTGAATAAATGGGTGTTTGTTGTAGCTCCCTGGGGCTAAGAGGAATGCTTAGGTTGTTCAACGAGGGCTGTTTGTGTGCACAATGGGATTGAAAATGTCTGGAACAATATAAAATCAAAAAAGCTAGCGACACTAAAGGGACTAAAAATGCGATAATATGATTATATTTTCTATTGATGTTACCTCGAAGAGACACCAAACAATCATAACATCTGATGTAAATGGATTTAGAAACAGTTCTAGCTTACGTACCTCAGTTACAGCTCCCGCCTGTGACAGAGGCAGTCATGCAAAAGCAGGCTGTCGGGAGGACCTGCTGAAGGACAGAGATCATTTTATAGGACCTGCTGACATTTATAGGACCTGCTGAGGACAGAGATCATTTATAGGACCTGCTGAAGGACAGAGATCATTTTATAGGACCTGCTGAAAGGCAGTTCATTTATAGGAGCTGGAAAGACAGTTAATTTATAGGAGCTGCTGAAGGATAGAGATCATTTATAGGATGGAAGGACAGAGATCATTATAGGATAGATCATTTATAGACCTGCTGGAGGACAGAGATCATTTATAGGACCTGCTGAAGGACAGAGATCATTTATAGGACCTGCTGAAGGACAGAGATCATTTATAGGACCTGCTGAAGGACAGATCATTTATAGGATGGAGGACAGAGATAATTTATAGGACCTGCTGAAGGACAGAGATCATTTATAGGAGTGAAGGACAGAGATCATTTATTGCTGAAAGGCAGTTCATTTATAGGAGCTGCTGAAAGACAGTTAATTTAGGACCTGCTGAAGGACAGAGATCATTTATAGACCTGCTGAGATCATTTATAGGATGAAGGACAGAGATCATTTATAGGAGCTGCTGAAGGACAGAGATCATTTATAGGAGCTGCTGAAGGACAGAGATCATTTTATAGACAGACATTTATAGGAGCTGCTGAAGGACAGAGATCATTTATAGGACCTGCTGGAGGACAGAGACTATTTATAGGAGAAGGACAGAGATCATTTATAGGACCTGCTGGAGGACAGATCATTTATAGGACCTGCTGGAAGGACAGAGATCATTTATAGGACCTGCTGAAGGATAGAGATCATTTATAGGACTGGTTGCTGAAGGACAGAGATCATTTATAGGAGCTGCTGAAGGACAGAGATCATTTTATAGGAGCTGCTGAAGGACAGAGATCATTTATAGGACCTGCTGAAGGACAGAGATCATTTTATAGAGAGCTGCTGAAGGAAGAGACAGTAAATTTATAGGAGCTGCTGAAGGACAGTTAATTTATAGGAGCTGCTGAAGGACAGAGATCAATTATCATTTATAGGACCTGCTGAAGAACAGAGATCATTTATAGGACCTGCTGAAGAACAGAGATCATTTATAGGAGCTGCTGAAGGACAGAGATCATTTATAGGAGCTGCTGAAGGACAGAGATCATTTATAGGACCTGCTGAAGGACAGATATCATTTATAGGAGCTGCTGAAGGACAGAGATCATTTATAGGACCTGCTGAAGGACAGAGATCATTTATAGGAGCTGCTGAAAGACAGTTAATTCATAGGAGCTGCTGAATGACAGAGATCATTTATAGGAGCTGCTGAAGGACAGAGATCATTTATAGGACCTGCTGAAGGACAGAGATCATTTATAGGAGCTGCTGAAGGACAGAGATCATTTATAGGACCTGCTGAAGGACAGAGATCATTTATAGGAGCTGCTGAAAGACAGTTAATTCATAGGAGCTGCTGAATGACAGAGATAATTTATAGGAGCTGCTGAAGGACAGAGATCATTTATAGGACCTGCTGAAGGACAGAGATCATTTATAGGAGCTGCTGAAGGACAGAGATCATTTATAACTTCCTTCCTCGTCACGCACATCAACGATATTGGATTCACCTGGACTCACTCATCACCTGTTTATTACCTCAACTGCTATCCAGTAAGTCAGGTTCCTGCTCTGTTCCCTGCTGATGCATTCATTATTCATCAATTACACCCACAACTTCCTTTGTCATCAACGATATTGGATTCACCTGGACTCACTCATCACCTGTTTATTACCTCAACCTATATAAGTCAGGTTCCTGCTCTGTTCCTGCTGGACGTCTGTTCTCGTGTGCCCTGTTCCTGTCTGGGTTTATTAAATGTTTGACTCGTCTACCTGCCGCCTCTCCAGCGTCATTCATTTATAGTTCACGGAAGGTGATCGTGTGATCATTTACAAGAAGCCAGATCCATCCCACTCGTGTTGAGAGTTCAGAATGAGAATAGGTTTAGGTTTTCCATGATCCTATTAGAGAGTGTAGATTTGACATCTCACATTCCAGTGTTCCAATTGGTAAACGAGGGATTATTACTAACGCGACTCAGCCAATGGGTATAAAGGCGATACCGTTCCGTGAGCTTTGTGGCCCTACCACTTGCGGCCGGTGCCGTTGTTGCTCTCCTTCCTAGGACGTTCCGTCGTCACAATGCTGCACTTACAGTTGACCGGGGGCAGCTCTAGCAGGGCAGAAATTTGAAAGTTGAAGAGTCAGAGGCTCTTCAGTAAGGACCGTTCTACTGCCAATGTTTGTCTATGGAGATTGCATGGCCGTGTGCTTAATGTTATACACCTGTCAGCAACGGGTGTGGCTGAAATAGCGGAATCCACTCACTTGAAGGGTGTCCACATTTTTGAGTATGTAGTGTATTTAGAGCATCGAATTGAGGGTGTTTGTTTTCTTGACATAATTACATTTTCTCCAGTAACCTATAACAACGTGACAAAGTGGTAAAGGCCAATCAGTTCGTCCCACGACAAACGACAATTGCAGAGCAGTTTCATTGTTTTTATTCAGGCGTAACTCCCACCAATCGAAGAAGCACAAGAACTGTTCGTCGGGAGTTTCATGAAAATGTGTTTCCATGGCCGAGCAGCCGACACAAGCATAAGATCACCATGAGCAACGCCAAGAGTCAGTTGAGTGGTGGCTCGCCGCCATTGGAGCAGTTATCTCGTGATGAATCACGCTTCACAATCTGGCTTCTCCATAATCTACTGCAGTAAACATAAGGTTGTCTTTAATTTCTCCATAATCTACTGAGGTAAACATTAGATTGTCTTTCATTTCTCCATAATCTACTGAGGTAAACATTAGATTGTCTTTAATTTTCTCCATAATCTACTGAGGTAAACATTAGATTGTCTTAATTTCTCCATAATCTACTGCATTAAACATTAGATTGTCTTTCATTTCTCCATAATCTACTGCAGTAAACATAAGATTGTCTTTCATTTCTCCATAATCTACTGAGGTAAACATTAGATTGTAACTAGCTCTAATAGTTCCAAATCTGCATCTAATTGAGGTGTAGCTCCACTATTCAGCTAAATTAAATGTGAAAGCCCTTTCCAAAAGGGGGCAGAATTGTCACGCTTAATAGGCCTGTGTGTCGTGCGCGTGAGTATGTGTCCACACGTGTGTGCGTTTGTGTGTGTGTGTGTGTTTGCCTGGGTGGGAGTGTGATCTGGGGCTACTCTAACCCCAGGGTGTTTAGTGTCTCTGTCCAGACAGTTTCTCTCTCTCCTCTCTCTCTCTCTCTCTCTCTCTCTCTCTCTCTCTCTCTCTCTCTCTCTCTCTCTCTCTCTCTCTCTCTCTCTCTCTCTCTCTCTCTCTCTCTCTCTCTCTCTCTGTGTGTGCGTGTGTGCGTGTGTGCGTGTGTGCTGTGTGTGCGTGTGTGCGTGTGTTATGCGTGTGCGTGTGCGTGTGTGTGTGTGTGTGTGTGTGTGTGTGAGGAAATGAACTGTCAGTATGTTTCAGGCCAGAATGTAATGTATAGGTCCCAGCCTGGTAAGATCCAGACATCCAGACAGGGGCCGACACCAGCAGAGTCCTAGCCCACCCAGGGCTCTCATTGATCAGGCCACTGGGTGGCCTTGTGGGTCCTTCTTCCATGAGTGGCTGGTTTAACGAGAAGACCACCCACTGTACACCAGCCACAGAAGTACTCCATCTCTGACTAGCTGCCACTATTAGGCTTTTAGAGAGAGAGAGAGAGAGAGAGAGAGAGAGAGAGAGAGAGAGAGAGAGAGAGAGAGAGAGAGAGAGAGAGGGAGAAAGCTGCTCTTTGAGGCTACAGCGACTGGCCTGACATTATGAGCCATACAGAAAATGTCACTGTTGGAAATTATGGTTTCGGCTAATTTAATGTTGGCAGACTGAGCGCTACTTCCGTACACACAAGCCAGCAGGGTCAACAATAGATCCAAATAGTTCGGTTTGCTGTTCCAAGTTGCCTGCTGGAACATAAAACAAGAGTTTGCTCTATCCTCAGCTTGTACAGATGAAACAATTATAATGTAGATATTTTTACATTTAGATTTAAGGCCTAAAGATTCATGAATTCTCTTTAGGTGGTTGGAGTCTTTGTTATCTTGTGTGCTCTGTCTTTTTATAATGTTCAGGGGTGAAACAGAAAGGTCTCTGAAGTCTTCTGTAGTCATGGTGCCCGGAAGAAAACTTTACTGGTCGTTTGGTTGAATTTGTTTTTTTGAAAGCAGAATTCTTATTGAGGTCTGAATATCTCTTTCAATAAAATGTTTTGTACTGTTCTCTATAATCTCCCAGTGATGTGGTGATATTGTCTGGCCCCATCAGGACAAAGTCTATCAGCCGCATGATCCAAATCAATAGGTCAAGGTTTATGGCTGCATGACTTTTACTCTGGACTGGGGCATTACTCTGGACTGGGGCATTACTCTGACTGGGGCATTACTCTGGATTGGGGCATTACTCTGACTGGGGCATTACTCTGGACTGGGGCATTACTCTGGACTGGGGCTCCATCTACCTTGGACTGGGGCATCTACTCTGACTGGGCATTCTCTGGACTGGGGCATTACTCTGGACTGGGGCATTACTCTGGACTGGGGGCACCATTCTCTGGACTGGGGCATTACTCTGGACTGGGGCATTGTCTGGACTGGGGCATTACTCTGGACTGGGGCTCCATCTGCCTTGGACTGGGGCATTACTCTGGACTGGGGCATTACTCTGGACTGGGGCATTACTCTGACTGGGGCATTACTCTGGACTGGGGCATTACTCTGGACTGGGGCATTACTCTGGACTGGGGCTCCATCTACCTTGGACTGGGGCATTACTCTGGACTGGGGCATTACTCTGGACTGGGCATTACTCTGGACTGGGGCATTACTCTGACTGGGGCATTACTCTGGACTGGGGCATTACTCTGACTGGGGCATTACTCTGGACTGGGGGCATTACTCTGGACTGGGGCATTACTCTGGACTGAGGCATTACTCTGGACTGGGGCATTACTCTGGACTGGGGCATCACTCTGGACTGGGGCTCCATCTACCTTTTGGACTGGGGCATTACTCTGGACTGGGGCTCCATCTACCCTTGGACTGGGGCATTACTCTGGACTGGGGCTCCATCTACCTTGGACTGGGGCATTACTCTGGACTGGGGCTCCATCTACATGGACTGGGGCATTACTCTGGACTGGGGCATTACTCTGGACTGGGGCATTACTCTGGACTGGGGCATTACTCTGGACTGGGGCATTACTCTGGACTGGGCATTACTCTGGATCAGGGCATTACTCTGGACTGGGGCATTACTCTGGACTGGGGCTCCATCTACCTGACTGGGGCATTACTCTGGACTGGGGCATTCTCTGGACTGGGGCATTCTCTGGACTGGGGCTCCATCTACCTTGGACTGGGGCATTACTCTGGACTGGGGCTCCATCTACCTTGGACTGGGGCATTACTCTGGACTGGGGCATTACTCTGGACTGGGGCATTACTCTGGACTGGGGCTCCATCTACCTTGGACTGGGGCATTACTCTGGACTGGGGCATTACTCTGGACTGGGGCATTACTCTGGACTGGGGCTCCATCTACCTTGGACTGGGGCATTACTCTGGACTGGGGCATTACTCTGGACTGGGGCATTACTCTGGACTGGGGCTCCATCTACCTTGGACTGGGGCATTACTCTGACTGGGGCTCCATCTACCTGACTGGGGCATTACTCTGGACTGGGGCATTACTCTGGACTGGGGCATTACTCTGGACTGGGGCTCCATCTACCTTGGACTGGGGCATTACTCTGGACTGGGGCTCCATCTACCTTGGACTGGGGCATTACTCTGGACTGGGGCATTACTCTGGACTGGGGCTCCATCTACCTTGGACTGGGGCATTTACTCTGGACTGGGGCATTACTCTGGACTGGGGCATTACTCTGGACTGGCTCCATCTACCTTGACTGGGGGCATTACTCTGGACTGGGGCATTCTCTGGACTGGGGCTCCATCTACCTTGGACTGGGGCATTGCTCTGGACTGGGGGCATTACTCTGGACTGGGGCATTACTCTGGACTGGGGCATTACTCTGGACCGGGGCATTACTCTGGACTGGGGCATTACTCTGGACTGGGGCATTACTCTGGACTGGGGCTCCATCTACCTTGGACTGGGGCATTACTCTGGACTGGGGCTCCATCTACCTTGGACTGGGGCATTACTCTGGACTGGGGCTCCATCTACCTTGGACTGGGGGCATTACTCTGGACTGGGGCTCCATCTACCTTGGACTGGGGCATTACTCTGGACTGGGGCATTACTCTGGACTGGGGCATTACTCTGGACTGGGGCATTACTCTGGACTGGGGGGCATCTACCTTGGACTGGGGCATTACTCTGGACTGGGGCATTACTCTGGACTGGGGCATTACTCTGGACTGGGGCTCCATCTACCTTGACTGGGGCATTACTCTGGACTGGGGCATTACTCTGGACTGGGGCATTACTCTGGACTGGGCTCCATCTACCTTGGACTGGGGGCATTACTCTGGACTGGGGCTCCATCTACCTTGGACTGTGCATTACTCTGGACTGGGGCATTACCTTGGACTGGGGCTCCATCTACCTTGGACTGGGGCTCCATCTACCTTGGACTGGGGCATTACTCTGGACTGGGGCATTACTCTGGACTGGGGCATTACTCTGGACTGGGGCTCCATCTACCTTGGACACAGGGCATTACTCTGGACTGGGGGCATTGCCTCTGGACTGGGGGCATTACTCTGGACTGAGGCTCCATCTGCCTTGGACTGGGGGCATTACTCTGGACTGGGAGGCTCCATCTGCCTTGAGCTGGGGCATTACTCTGGACTGAGGCATTACTCTGGACTGGGGCATTACTCTGGACTGGGCTCCATCTACATAGACTAGAACATTACTCTGGACTGGGACTCCATCTACCTTGGACTGGGGCATTACTCTGGACTGGGGCTCCATCTACCTTGGACTGGGGCATTACTCTGGACTGGGGCTCCATCTACCTTGGACTGGGGCATTACTCTGGACTGGGGCTCCATCTACCTTGGACTGGGGCATTACTCTGGACTGGGGCTCCATCTACCTTGGACTGGGGCATTACTCTGGACTGGGGCTCCATCTACCTTGGACTGGGGCTCCATCTACCTTGGACTGGGGCTCCATCTACCTTGGACTGGGGCATTACTCTGGACTGGGGCATTACTCTGGACTGGGGCATTACTCTGGACTGGGGCATTACTCTGGACTGGGGCATTACTCTGGACTGGGGCATTACTCTGGACTGGGGCATTACTCTGGACTGGGGCATTACTCTGGACTGGGGCATTACTCTGGACTGGGGCTCCATCTACCTTGGACTGGGGCTCCATCTACCTTGGACTGGGGCATTACTCTGGACTGGGGCTCCATCTACCTTGGACTGGGGCTCCATCTACCTTGGACTGGGGCATTACTCTGGACTGGGGCATTACTCTGGACTGGGGCTCCATCTACCTTGGACTGGGGCATTACTCTGGACTGGGGCTCCATCTACCTTGGACTGGGGCTCCATCTACCTTGGACTGGGGCATTACTCTGGACTGGGGCATTACTCTGGACTGGGGCTCCATCTACCTTGGACTGGGGCATTACTCTGGACTGGGGCTCCATCTACCTTGGACTGGGGCTCCATCTACCTTGGACTGGGGCATTACTCTGGACTGGGGCATTACTCTGGACTGGGGCTCCATCTACCTTGGACTGGGGCATTACTCTGGACTGGGGCTCCATCTACCTTGGACTGGGGCTCCATCTACCTTGGACTGGGGCATTACTCTGGACTGGGGCATTACTCTGGACTGGGGCTCCATCTACCTTGGACTGGGGCATTACTCTGGACTGGGGCTCCATCTACCTTGGACTGGGGCATTACTCTGGACTGGGGCTCCATCTACCTTGGACTGGGGCATTACTCTGGACTGGGGCTCCATCTACCTTGGACTGGGGCATTACTCTGGACTGGGGCTCCATCTACCTTGGACTGGGGCATTACTCTGGACTGGGGCTCCATCTACCTTGGACTGGGGCATTACTCTGGACTGGGGCTCCATCTACCTTGGACTGGGGCATTACTCTGGACTGGGGCTCCATCTACCTTGGACTGGGGCATTACTCTGGACTGGGGCTCCATCTACCTTGGACTGGGGCATTACTCTGGACTGGGGCTCCATCTACCTTGGACTGGGGCATTACTCTGGACTGGGGCTCCATCTACCTTGGACTGGGGCATTACTCTGGACTGGGGCTCCATCTACCTTGGACTGGGGCATTACTCTGGACTGGGGCTCCATCTACCTTGGACTGGGGCATTACTCTGGACTGGGGCTCCATCTACCTTGGACTGGGGCATTACTCTGGACTGGGGCTCCATCTACCTTGGACTGGGGCATTACTCTGGACTGGGGCTCCATCTACCTTGGACTGGGGCATTACTCTGGACTGGGGCTCCATCTACCTTGGACTGGGGCATTACTCTGGACTGGGGCTCCATCTACCTTGGACTGGGGCATTACTCTGGACTGGGGCATTACTCTGGACTGGGGCATTACTCTGGACTGGGGCTCCATCTACCTTGGACTGGGGCATTACTCTGGACTGGGGCTCCATCTACCTTGGACTGGGGCATTACTCTGGACTGGGGCTCCATCTACCTTGGACTGGGGCATTACTCTGGACTGGGGCTCCATCTACCTTGGACTGGGGCATTACTCTGGACTGGGGCTCCATCTACCTTGGACTGGGGCTCCATCTACCTTGGACTGGGGCTCCATCTACCTTGGACTGGGGCATTACTCTGGACTGGGGCATTACTCTGGACTGGGGCATTACTCTGGACTGGGGCATTACTCTGGACTGGGGCATTACTCTGGACTGGGGCTCCATCTACCTTGGACTGGGGCTCCATCTACCTTGGACTGGGGCTCCATCTACCTTGGACTGGGGCATTACTCTGGACTGGGGCATTACTCTGGACTGGGGCTCCATCTACCTTGGACTGGGGCATTACTCTGGACTGGGGCATTACTCTGGACTGGGGCATTACTCTGGACTGGGGCTCCATCTACCTTGGACTGGGGCATTACTCTGGACTGGGGCTCCATCTACCTTGGACTGGGGCATTACTCTGGACTGGGGCTCCATCTACCTTGGACTGGGGCATTACTCTGGACTGGGGCTCCATCTACCTTGGACTGGGGCATTACTCTGGACTGGGGCATTACTCTGGACTGGGGCATTACTCTGGACTGGGGCATTACTCTGGACTGGGGCATTACTCTGGACTGGGGCATTACTCTGGACTGGGGCATTACTCTGGACTGGGGCTCCATCTACCTTGGACTGGGGCTCCATCTACCTTGGACTGGGGCATTACTCTGGACTGGGGCTCCATCTACCTTGGACTGGGGCTCCATCTACCTTGGACTGGGCATTACTCTGGACTGGGGGCTCCATCTACCTGCCTTGGACTGGGCATTACTCTGGACTGGGGCATTACTCTGGACTGAGGCATACTCTGGACTGGGCTCCATCTACCTTGGACTGAGGCATTACTCTGGACTGGGAAACCACTCTACATGGACTGGGGCATTACTCTGGACTGGGGCTCCATCTACCTTGGACTGGGGGCTCCATCTACCTTGGACTGGGGCATTACTCTGGACTGGGGCTCCATCTACCTTGGACAGGGCATTACTCTGGACTGGGGGCTCCATCTGCCTTGGATGAGGGCATTACTCTGGACTGGGGCTCCATCTACCTTGGACTGGGGCATTCTCTGGACTGGGCTCCATCTACCCTTGGACTGGGGCATTACTCTGGACTGGGGCATTACTCTGGACTGGGGCTCCATCTACCTTGGACTGGGCATTACCTGGACTGGGGCATTCTCTGGACTGGGGCTCCATCATTACCTTGGACTGGGGCATTACTCTGGACTGGGGCATTACTCTGGACTGGGGCTCCATCTACCTTGGACTGGGGCTCCATCTACTCTGGACTGGGGCTCCATCTACCTTGGACTGGGGCATTACTCTGGACTGGGGCTCCATCTACCTTGGACTGGGGCTCCATCTACCTTGGTGGGGCATTACTCTGGCTCCATCTACTCTGGACTGGGACCTTGGACTGAGGCATTACTCTGGACTGGGGCTCCATCTACCTTGGACTGGGGCATTACTCTGGACTGGGGGCATTGCACTCTTGGACTGGGGCATTACTCTGGACTGGGGCTCCATCTACCTTGGACTGGGCATTACTCTGGACTGGGGCTCCATCTACCTTGGACTGGGGCCACATTACTCTGGACTGAGGCATTACTCTGGACTGGGGCTCCATCATTACCTTGGACTGGGGCATTACTCTGGACTGGGGCATTACTCTGGACCTGAGGCTCCATCTACCTTGAACAGGGCATTACTCTGGACTGGGGCATTACTCTGGACTGGGGCTCCATCTACCTTGGACTGGGGCTCCCACCTTCTGGGGCATTACCTGACCAGACTGGACTGGGGCTCCATCTACCTTGACTGGGGCATTACTTTTTCTGGACTGGGGCTCCATCTACCTTGGACTGGGGCTCCATCTACCTTGACTGGGGCATTACTCTGGACTGGGGGCATTACTCTGGACTGGGGCTCCATCTACCTTGGACTGGGGCATTACTCTGGACTGGGGCTCCATCTACCTTGGACTGGGCATCTACTCTGGCTGGGGCATTACTCTGGACTGGGGCATTACTCTGGACTGGGGCTCCATCTACTGGACTGGGGCATTACTCTGGACTGGGGCTCCATCTGCACCTTGGACTGGGGCATTACTCTGGACTGGGGCATTACTCTGGACTGGGGCATTACTCTGGACTGGGGCCCATCTACCTTGGACTGGGGCATTACTCTGGACTGGGGCTCCATCCACCTGGACTGGGGCATTACTCTGGACTGGGGCTCCATTACTCTGGACTGGGGCATTACTCTGGACTGGGGCTCCATCTACCATGGACTGGGGGGCATTACTCTGGACTGGGGCCCATCTACCTTGGACTGGGGCATTACTCTGACCGGGGCTCCATCTACCTTGGACTGGGGCATTACTCTGGACTGGGGCTCCATCTACCTTGGACTGGGGCATTACTCTGGACTGGGACTCCATCTACTTGGACTGGGGCATTACTCTGACTGTGGGGCTCCATCTACCTTGGACTGGGCATTACTTCTGGACTGGGGCTCCATCTACCTTGGACTGGGGCATTACTCTGGACTGGGGCTCCATCTACCTTGGACTGGGGCATTACTCTGGACTGGGGCTCCATCTACCTTGGACTGGGGCATTATTCTGGACTGGGGCTCCATCTACCTTGGACTGGGGCATTACTCTGGACTGGGGCTCCATCTACCTTGGACTGGGGCATTACTCTGGACTGGGGCTCCATCTACCTTGGACTGGGGCATTACTCTGGACTGGGGCTCCATCTACCTGGACTGACTGGGACTGGGGCATTACCTTGGACTGGGGCATTACTCTGGACTGGGGCTCCATCTACCTTGACTGGGGCATTACTCTGGACTGGGGCTCCATCTACCTTGGACTGGGGCATTACTCTGACTGGGGCTCCATCTACTCTGGACTGGGGCATTACTCTGGACTGGGGCATTACTCTGGACTGGGGCTCCATCTACCTTTGGACTGGGGCATTTACTCTGGACTGGGGCTCCATCTACCTCTGGACTGGGGCATTACTCTGGACTGGGGCATTACTCTGGACTGGGGCATCCATCTACCTTGGACTGGGGGCATTACTCTGGACTGGGGCTCCATCTACCTTGGACTGGGGCAATACTCTGGACTGGGGCTCCATCTACCTTGGACTGGGGCATTACTCTGGACTGGGGCTCCATCTACTGGGCTCCATCTACCTTGACTGGGGCATTACTCTGGACTGGGGCTCCATCTACCTTGGACTGGGGCTTTACTCTGGACTGGGCTCCATCTACCTTGACTGGGGCATTGCTCTGGATCCATCTACCTTGGACTGGGGCATTACTCTGGACTGGGGCTCCATCTACACCTTGGACTGGGGGCATTACTCTGGACTGGGGCTCCATCTACCTTGGACTGGGGCATTACTCTGGACTGGGGCTCCATCTGCAACGAGACTGGGGGTACTCTGGACTGGGACTCCATCTACCTTGGACTGGGGCATTACTCTGGACTGGGGCTCCATCTACCTTGGACTGGGGCATTACTCTGGACTGGGGCTCCATCTACCTTGGACTGGGGCATTACTCTGACTGGGGCTTATTCTACCTCTGGACTGGGGTATTACTCTGGACTGGGGCTCCATCTACCTTGGACTGGGGCATTACTCTGGACTGGGGCTCCATCTACCTTGGACTGGGGCATTACTCTGGACTGGGGCATTACTCTGGACTGGGGGCATTATTCTGTACATTCTGGACTTGGGCATTACTCTGGACTGGGGCATTACTCTAGACTCATGGACTGAGGCATTACTCTGGACTGGGGCTCCATCTACCTTGGATCAGCATTACTCTGGACTGGGGCATTACTCTGGACTGGGGCATTACTCTGGACTGGGGCATTACTCTGGACTGGGGCATTATACCTGGACTGGGGCATTACTCTGGACTGGGGCTCCATCTACCTTGGACTTGGGGCATTACTCTGGACTGGGGCTCCATCTACCTTGACTGGGGCATTACTCTGGACTGGGGCTCCATCTACCTTGGACACAGACTGGGGCATTACTCTAAAGTTCTGACTGGGGCTCCATCTACCTTGGACTGGGGCATTACTCTTGACTGGGGCTCCTGGATCTACCTTGGATTAAGGACTAGGGCATTACTCTGGACTAGGGCTCCATCTGGGGCACATGGGACTGGGGGCATCTACTCTGGACTGGGGCATTACTCTGGACTGGGGCATTACTCTGGACTGGGGCATTACTCTGGACTGGGGGGCATTACTCTGGACTGGGGTCTCCATCTACCTTGGACTGGGGCATTACTCTGGACTGGGGCATTACTGGACTGGGGCTCCATCTGGACTGGGGCAGACCTGAGGCATTACTCTGGACTGGGGCATTCCATCTACCTTGGACAGGGCATTACTCTGGACTGGGGCTCCATCTACTGGGGCTCACTGGACTGGGGCATTACTCTGGACTGGGGGCATTACTCTGGACTAGGGGCATTACTCTGGACTGGGGCATTACTCTGGACTGGGGTCCATCTACCTTGGACTGGGGCCATCTACCTTGACTGAGGCATTAATATGGACTGGGGCATTACTCTGGACTGGGGCATTATTCTGGACTGGGGCATTACTCTGGACTGGGGGCATTACTCTGGACTGGGGCTCCATCTACCTTGGACTGGGGGCATTACTCTGGACTGGGGGCATTACTCTGGACTGGGGCTCCATCTACCTTGGACTGGGGCATTACTCTGGACTGGGCATTACTCTGGACTGGGGCATTATTCTGGACTCTATGGGCATTAATATGGACTGGGGCATTACTCTGGACAGGGCATTACTCGGGACTGGGGCATTAATATGGACTGGGGCATTACTCTGGACTGGGGCTCCATCTACTGGGGGCATTACTCTGGACTGGGGCATTATTATGGACTGGGGCATTACTCTGGACTGGGGCATTACTCTGGACTGGGGCTCCATCTACCTTGACTGGGGCATTACTCTGGACTGGGGCATTATTCTGGACTGGGGCATTACTCTGGACTGGGGCTCCATCTACCTTGGACTGGGGCATTATTCTCTGGCATTATTCTGACTTGGGCATTACTCTGGACTGGGGCATTACTCTGGACTGGGGCATTAATATGGAATGAGGGCATTGCCTCTGGACTGGGGCTCCATCTACCTTGGACTGGGGGCATTACTCTGGACTGGGGCATTACTCTGGACTGGGGCATTACTCTGGACTGGGGCATCTAATATGGACTAGGGCATTACTCTGGACTGGGCATTACTCTAGACTTGGGCATTACTCTGGACTGGGGCTCCATCTACCTGGACTGGGGCATTACTCTGGACTGGGGCATTACTCTGGACTGGGGCATTACTGGACCGGGGCATTGGACTGGGGCATTACTCTGGACTGGGGCTCATCTACCTTGGACTGGGGCATTAATATGGACTGGGGCGTTATCAGACTGGGGCATTACTCCTGGACTAGGGCATTACTCTGGACTGGGGCATTACTCTAGACTGGGGCATTAATATGGGACTGGGCTCCATCTACCACTGGACTGGGGCATTACTCTGGACTGGGGCATTAATATGGACTGGGGCTCCATCTACCTTAGACTGGGGCATTGGGACCAATATGGACTAATTAATATGGACTGGGGCATTACTCTGGACTGGGGCATTACTCTGGACTGGGGCATTCCCACACTGGGGCATTACTCTGGACTGGGGCATTAATATACTGGGCATTATGGACTGGGGCATTCCATCTGGGACCTTGGACTGGGGCATTACTCTGGACTGGAGCATTACTCTGGACTGGGGCTCATCTACTTTGACTGGGGTATTAATATGGACTGGGGCTCCATCTACCTGGACTGGGGCATTACTCTGGACCGGGGCATTACTCTGACTGGGGCATTACTCTGGACTGGGGCATTACTCTGGACTGGGGCACTACTCTGGACTGGGGCATTACTCTGGACTGGGGCATTACTCTGGACTGGGGCATTACTCTGACTGGGGCATTACTCTGACTGGGGCATTACTCTGGACAGGGCATTCCACTGACTGAGGCAATAATATGGACTGGGACATTACTCTCTGGGGCATTACCTGGGGGCATTACTCTGGACTGGACTGGGGCATTACTCTGGAATGGGGCATTACTCTGGACTGGGGCTCCATCTACCTTGACTGGGGCATTAATATGGACTGGGGCATTACTCTGGACTGGGGCATTACTCTGACTGGGGCATTACTCTGGACTGGGGCATTAATATGGACTGGGGCATTAATATGGACTGGGGTTACTCTGGACTGGGCCATTACTCTGGACTGGGGCATTACTCTGACTGGGGCATTAATATGGACTGGGGCATTACTCTGGACTGGGGCATTCACTGGACTGGGGCATTCCACTGGACTGGGGCATTACTCTGGACTGGGGCATTAATATGGACTGGGGCATTAATATGAACTAGGCATTCCACTGGACTGGGGCATTAATATGGACTGGGGCATTACTCTGGACTGGGGCATTACTCTGACTGGGGCATTAATATGGACTGGGGCATTACTCTGGACTGGGGCATTAATATGGACTGGGGCATTACTCCTGGACTGGGGCATTAATATGGACTGGGGCATTACTCTGGACTGGGGCATTACACTGGACTGGGGCATTACTCTAGACTGGGGCATTGCACTGGACTGGGGCATTACTGGACTGGGGCATTAATATGGACTGGGGCATAACTGGACTGGGGCATTAATATGGACTGGGGTAATACTCTGGACTGGGGTATCTATATGGACTGGGGCATTACTCTGGACTGGGGCTCCATCTACCTTGGACTGGGGTACCTGACTGGGGTATTATCTTGACTGGGCATTACTCTAGACTGGGGCATTAATATGGACTGGGGCATTACTCTGGGACTGGGGCTCCATCTACCTTGGACTGGGGCATTAATATGGACTGGGGCATTACTCTGGACTGGGGTAATACTCTGGACTGGGGCATTACTCTAGATGGGGTATTAATATGGACTGGGGCATTCTGACTAGAGCATTAACATGGATGGGCATACCTGGGACTGGGCATTCCACTGGACTGGGGCATTACTCCTGACTGGGGCATTGATTCCAGACTGGGGCATTCCACTGGACTGGGGCATTACCCTGGACTGGGGCATTACTCTAGACTGGGGCATTACTCTGGACTGGGGCATTACTCTAGACTGGGGCATTCCACTGGACTGGGGCATTACCCTGGACTGGGGCATTACTCTAGGACTGGAGCATTTCTGACTGTGGATTTGCCTGCTATTTTTCATTTCTACAGACCCAGATCATAGCATGACAAGGGAATACATCCCAAATTGCACCCTATTCTATATTTAGTGCACTACTTTTGACCAAGCCAATAGAGCTCTGCTACACTACAAAGGGAACAGGATGCCTTTTGGGATGCAGACATACATCACAGCGTGGCGATCTGTTCCCGTAAGTAGGTCAACACATGAAACACGTCGACATTGTACATGACTAGCCTGAGTCCCACATCTGTTCGTTGCTCTCTCAACAACTCCATTGTCTTGTGCTGCCTCTTCTTCCAGTCACATCAATGGAGTTGGACAGACAGCACAAACAGACGTAGGACACCAGGCTCATATTACTACCGTTGGACACGTTCTCCACTCCACTCCATTCAATTCTCATTGCTTTGTTCATTAATGCTATTTTTAGCTAAGCTAATAGAATGATCCTAACTTGGTAGCCCAGCTAGCATTGTCAGTGGGAGATTTGTTTGCTAAATCTGGAAATACGTTTGAGGATTGTAGCCTACTAATAGCTATACTTCTAGGACACCTACACAGAGCAGGATAGCATCTGTATCTGCAGACCTGGTTTTAATGTTTTTGCTACAAACTGGTAATAATTAACTTTAGATGTTCATTTACTGTAGCTTGCTTACCGTCAATTTCTTATTTATTTTACTTTTATTTAACTAGGCAAGTCAGTTTAAGAAATTCTTATTTTCAATGATGGCCTAGGAACAGTGGGTTAACCGATTTGGTACAGATTTTACCTGTCAGTTTCGGGCTTTGAACCTGCAAACCTCTGGTTACTAGTCCATCACCTAACACAGGCCACCCTGCCACCCCACACTCTAACCATTAGGCTACCCGCCGCCCTACACTCTAACCACGAGGCTACCCTGCCACCTCTACACTCTAACCACCAGGCCACCTGCCTCCTCACACTCTAACCAGGAGGCTACCCTGCCGCCTCTACACTCTAACCACCAGACTACCCTGCCACCTCTACACTCTAACCACGAGGCTACCCTGCCGCCTCTACATTCTAACCACTAGGCTACTCCCAAGCACCTCTACACTCTAACCACCAGGCTACCTGCCGCCCACATTCCCAACCATCAGGGGCTACCTGCCGCCTACACTCTAACCACTAGGCTACCTGCCGCCTACATTCCCAACCACCAGGGCATACCCTGCCGCCCACACTCTAACCACCAAGGTACCCTGCCGCCTCTACACTCTAACCACTAGGTTACCCGCCGCTTACACTCTAACCACTTAGGCACTCTGCCGCCTCTACACTCCAACCATTAGGGCCACCAAGCCGCCCCACACTCCAACCACGAGGCTACCCTGCCACCTCTACACTCTAACCACTAGGCCACCTGCCTCCTCTACACTCTAACCAGGAGGCTACCCTGCCGCCTCTACACTCTAACCACTAGACTACCCTGCCACCTCTACATACTCTAACCACGAGGCTACCCTGCCGCCTCTACATTCTAACCACTAGGCTACCCTGCCACCTCTACACTTCTAACCACTAGGCTACCTGCCGCCTCTACATTCTAACCACTAGGCTACCTGCCGCCTCTACACTCAAACCACTAGGCTACCTGCCGCCTCTACATTCGAACCACCAGGGTACCCTGCCGCCCACACTCCAACCACCAAGGCACTCTGGCCGCCTACACTCTAACCACCAGGCTACCCGCCCTACACTCTAACCACGAGGCTACCCAAGCCCTACACTCTAACCACTAGGCTACCTGCCACCTCTACACTCTAACCACGAGGCTACCCTGCCACCTCTACACTCTAAACACTAGGCTACCCTGCCACCTCTACACTCTAACCACTGGGCTACCTGCCTCCTCTACACTCTAACCACTAGGCTACCCTGCCACCTCTACACTCTAAACACTAGGCTACCCTGCCACCTCTACACTCTAACCACTGGGCTACCTGCCTCCTCTACACTCTAACCACTAGGCTACCCTGCCACCTCTACACTCTAACCACGAGGCTACCTGCCACCTCTACACTCTAACCACGAGGCTACCCTGCCACCTCTACACTCTAACCACGAGGCTACCTGCCACCTCTACACTCTAACCACGAGGCTACCCTGCCGCCTCTACACTCTAACCACGAGGCTACCCTGCCGCCCCAATAACATGTTGCTGTTCACAATATGAATACATGTCAAAATAAACTGAGTGTACAAAACATTAGGAACAGGCTCGTTCCATGACATAGACTGACCACCTCTTTCCATGACATAGACTGACCTGCTCTTTCCATGACATAGACCGACCTGCTCTTTCCATGACATAGACTGACCTGCTCTTTCCATGACATAGACCGACCTGCTCTTCCAGACTGACTGTTTCCTTCCATAGACTGCCAGGAGAGAGCAGAGCTTTCTACAGGAAGTAGTTGTGGTCTGATACCTGCCAGGGGGAGGATGCATAGCCACAGGAAGTAGTTTTGGTCTGATACCTGCCAGGGAGAGAGGATGCATAGCCACAGGAAGTAGTTTTGGTCTGATACCTGCCAGAGAGAGGATACATAGCCACAGGAAGTAGTTTTGGTCTGATACCTGCCATGGGGAGAGGATGTATACACAGAAGTAGTTTTGGTCTGATACCTGCCAGGGGGAGGATGCATAGACACAGGAAGTAGTTGTGGTCTGGATACCTGCCAGGGGAGGATGCATAGCCACAGGAAGTAGTTTTGGTCTGATACCTGCCAGGGGGAGGATGCATAGCCACAGGAAGTAGTTTTGGTCCACTCTGCCATGGGGAGAGGATGCATAGCCACAGGAAGTAGTTTTGGTCTGATACCTGCCAGGGAGAGAGGATGCATAGCCACAGGGAAGTAGTTTTGGTCTGATACCTGCAAGGGGGAGGATGCATAGCCACAGGAAGTAGTTTTGGTCTGATACCTGCCAGGGGGGAGGATGCATAGCCACAGGAAGTAGTTTTGGTCTGATACCTGCCATGGGGAGAAGCTGCATAGCCACAGGAAGTACTTTTGGTCTGATACCTGCCAGGGAGAGAGGATGCATAGCCACAGGAAGTAGTTTTGGTCTGATACCTGCCAGGGGGGGATGCATAGCCACAGGAAGTAGTTTTGGTCTGATACCTACCAGGGAGAGAGGATGCATAGCCACAGGAAGTAGTTATGGTCTGATACCTGCCATGGGGAGAGGATGCATAGAAACAGGAAGTATCAGAGTTGGGTGCTGCAATATTATTTTGCCGACGGGGTGGGTGGGTTGGCTGGACAAATATTTTTGCCTGCGCTGGTGCTGCAGACGGCTATATCGCTCCGCTAATACAGGACTATTAAAGGCCCACTACGAATAATAAAATAATTCACTAAATAATCCCCAATAATACATTTTTATTAATAAATGTTTTTCTTATTCAGATTTTCCACCTCCCTACAGTACTTCCCCTGGCTGTGGGAGGATGAATCGTCTTCTTTCAGAGAGCCTGTAATGTCTCTTCTGGAAAAAACAATAAAAGCGCATTTAGTGTGCACTACGTCATCACATTTAGTGTGCACTACATTTAACATTACATTTAAGTCATTTAGCAGACGCTCTTATCCAGAGCGACTTACAAATTGGTGCATTCACCTTATGACATCCAGTGGAACAACCACTTTACAATAGTGCATCTAAATATTTTAAGGGGGGGGGGGGTGAGAAGGATTACTTTATCCTATCCTAGGTATTCCTTAAAGAGGTGGGGTTTCAAGTGTCTCCGGAAGGTGGTGATTGACTCCGCTGTCCTGGCGTCGTGAGGGAGTTTGTTCCACCATTGGGGAGCCAGAGCAGCGAACAGTTTTGACTGAGCTGAGCGGGAACTGTACTTCCTCAGTGGTAGGGAGGCGAGCAGGCCAGAGGTGGATGAACGCAGTGCCCTTATTTGGGTGTAGGGCCTGATCAGAGCCTGGAGGTACTGAGGTGCCGTTCCCCTCACAGCTCCGTAGGCAAGCACCATGGTCTTGTAGCGGATGCGAGCTTCAACTGGAAGCCAGTGGAGAGAGCGGAGGAGCGGGGTGACGTGAGAGAACTTGGGAAGGTTGAACACTAGACGGGCTGCGGCGTTCTGGATGAGTTGTAGGGGTTTAATGGCACAGGCAGGGAGCCCAGCCAACAGCGAGTTGCAGTAATCCAGACGGGAGATGACAAGTGCCTGGATTAGGACCTGCGCCGCTTCCTGTGTGAGGCAGGGTCGTACTCTGCGGATGTTGTAGAGCATGAACCTACAGGAACGGGCCACCGCCTTGATGTTAGTTGAGAACGACAGTTTGTTGTCCAGGATCACGCCAAGGTTCTTAGCGCTCTGGGAGGAGGACACAATGGAGTTGTCAACCGTGATGGCGAGATCATGGAACGGGCAGTCCTTCCCGGGAGGAAGAGCAGCTCCGTCTTGCCGAAGTTCAGCTTGAGGTGGTGATCCGTCATCCACACTGATATGTCTGCCAGACATGCAGAGATGCGATTCGCCACCTGGTCATCAGAAGGGGAAAGGAGAAGATTCATTGTGTGTCGTCTGCATAGCAATGATAGGAGAGACCATGTGAGGTTATGACAGAGCCAAGTGACTTGGTGTATAGCGAGAATAGGAGAGGGCCTAGAACAGAGCCCTGGGGGACACCAGTGGTGAGAGCGCGTGGTGAGGAGACAGATTCTCGCCACGCCACCTGGTAGGAGCGACCTGTCAGGTAGGACCGCAATCCAAGTGTGGGCCGCGCCGGAGATGCCCAACTCGGAGAGGGTGGAGAGGAGGATCTGATGGTTCACAGTATCGAAGGCAGCCGATAGGTCTAGAAGGATGAGAGCAGAGGAGAGAGAGTTAGCTTTAGCGGTGCGGAGCGCCTCCGTGATACAGAGAAGAGCAGTCTCAGTTGAATGACTAGTCTTGAAACCTGACTGATTTGGATCAAGAAGGTCATTCTGAGAGAGATAGCGGGAGAGCTGACCAAGGACGGCACGTTCAAGAGTTTTGGAGAGAAAAGAAAGAAGGGATACTGGTCTGTAGTTGTTGACATCGGAGGGATCGAGTGTAGGTTTTTTCAGAAGGGGTGCAACTCTCGCTCTCTTGAAGACGGAAGGGACGTAGCCAGCGGTCAGGGATAAGTTGATGAGCGAGGTGAGGTAAGGGAGAAGGTCTCCGGAAATGGTCTGGAGAAGAGAGGACATCATCACATT
>NW_025749174.1:0-17500 GCF_021184085.1 Oncorhynchus gorbuscha
AGAGAGATCAGGGTCCAGAGTAACGCCGAGGTCCTTCAGTTTTATATTTGAGACGACTGTACAACCATTAAGATTAATTGTCAGATTCAACAGAAGATCTCTTTGTTTCTTGTGACCTAGAACAAGCATCTCTGTTTTGTCCGAGTTTAACAGTAGAAAGTTTGCAGCCATCCACTTCCTTATGTCTGAAACACATGCTTCTAGCGAGGGCAATTTTGGGGCTTCACCATGTTTCATTGAAATGTACAGCTGTGTGTCATCCGCATAGCAGTGAAAGTTAACATGTTTTCGAATAACATCCCCAAGAGGTAAAATGTATAGTGAAAACAATAGTGGTCCTAAAACGGAACCTTGAGGAACACGGAAATTTACAGTTGATTTGTCAGAGGACAAACCATTCACAGAGACAAACTGATATCTTTCCGACACATAAGATCTAAACCAGGCCAGAACATGTCCGTGTAGACCAATTTGGGTTTCCAATCTCTCCAAAAGAATGTGGTGATCGATGGTATCAAAAGCAGCACTAAGGTCTAGGAGCACGAGGACAGATCCAGAGCCTAGGTCAGATGCCATTAAAATGTCATTTACCACCTTCACAAGTGCCGTCTCAGTGCTATGATGCGGTCTAAAACCAGACTGAAGCATTTCGTATACATTGTTTGTCTTCAGGAAAGCAGTGAGTTGCTGCGCAACAGCCTTCTCTAAAAATTTTGAGAGGAATGGAAGATTCGATATAGGCCGATAGTTTTTTATATTTTCTGGGTCAAGGTTTGGCTCTTTCAAGAGAGGCTTTATTACTGCCACTTTTAGTGAGTTTGGTACACATCCAGTGGATAGAGAGCCCTTTATTATGTTCAACATAGGAGGGCCAAGCACAGGAAGCAGCTCTTTCAGTAGTTTAGTTGGAATAGGGTCCAGTATGCAGCTTGAAGGTTTAGAGGCCATGATTATTTTCATCATTGTGTCAAGAGATATAGTACTAAAACACTTGAGCGTCTCTCTTGATCCTAGGTCCTGGCAGAGTTGTGCAGACTCAGGACAACTGAGGTTTGGAGGAATACGCAGGTTTAAAGAGGAGTCCGTAATTTGCTTTCTAATAATCATAATCTTTCCTCAAAGAAGTTCATGAATTTATCACTGCTAAAGTGAAAGTCATCCTCTCTTGGGGATTGCTGCTTTTTAAAGGCTAGCTTTGCGACAGTATCAAAAAGGAATTTCGGATTGTTCTTATTTTCCTCAATTAAGTTAGAAAATAGGATGATCGAGCAGCAGTAAGGGCTCTTCGGTACTGCACGGTACCGTCTTTCCAAGCTAGTCGGAAGACTTCCAGTTTGGTGTGGCGCCATTTCCGGCTCCATTTTCTGGAAGCTTGCTTCCAGAGCTCGGGTATTTTCTGTGTACCAGGGAGCTAGTTTCTTATGAGAAATGTCTTTTAGTTTTTAGGGGTGCAACTGCATCTAGGTATTGCGCAAGATTAAATCGAGATCCTCAGTTAGGTGGTTAACTGATTTTTGTCCTCTGGCGTCCTTGGGTAGGCAGAGGGAGTCTGGAAGGGCATCAAGGAATCTTTGTGTTGTCTGTGAATTTATAGCACGACTTTTGATGGTCCTTGGTTGGGTCTGAGCAGATTATTTGTTGCAATTGCAAACGTAATAAAATGGTGGTCCAATAGTCCAGGATTATGAGGAAATGCATTAAGATCCACAACATTTATTCCATGGGACAAAACTAGGTCCAGCGATGACTGTGACAGTGAGTGGGTCCAGAGACATGTTGGACAAAACCGACTGAGTCGATGATGGCTCCGAAAGCCTTTTGGAGTGGGTCTGTGGACTTTTCCATGTGAATATTAAAGTCACCAAAGATTAGAATATTATCTGCTATGACTACAAGGTCCGATAGGAATTCAGGGAACTCAGTGAGAATCGCTGTATATGGCCCAGGAGGCCTGTAAACAGTAGCTATAAAAAGTGATTGAGTAGGCTGCATAGATTTCATGACTAGAAGCTCAAAAGACGAAAACGCCATTTTTTTTTTTTTTTTGTAAATTGAAATTTTCTATCGTAAATGTTAGCAACACCTCCGCCTTTGCGGGATGCAGGGGGATATGGTCACTAGTGTAGCCAGGAGGTGAGGCCTAATTTAAAACAGTAAATTCATCAGGCTTAAGCCATGTTTCAGTCAGGCCAATCACATCAAGATTATGATCAGTGATTAGTTCATTGACTATAATTGCCTTTGAAGTAAGGGATCTAACATTAAGTAGCCCTATTTTGAGATGTGAGGTATCATGATCTCTTTCAGTAATGACTGGAATGGAGGTGGTCTTTATCCTAGTGAGATTGCTAAGGCGAACACCGCCATGTTTAGTTTTTGCCCAACCTATGTCGAGGCACAGACACGGTCTCAATGGTGATAGCTGAGCTGACTACACTGACTGTGCTAGTGGCAGACTCCCATGCTGGCAGGCTGGCTAACAGCCTGCTGCCTGGCCTGCACCCTATTTCATTGTGGAGCTAGAGAAGTTAGAGCCCTGTCTATGTTGGTTGATAAGATGAGAGCACCCCTCCAGCTAGGATGGAGTCCGTCACTCCTCAGCAGGCCAGGCTTGGTCCTGTTTGTGGGTGAGTCCCAGAAAGAGGGCCAATTATCTACAAATTCTATCTTTGGGAGGGGCAGAAAACAGTTTTCAACCAGCGATTGAGTTGTGAGACTCTGCTGTAGAGCTCATCACTCCCCCCTAACTGGGAGGGGGCAGAGACAATTACTCGATGCCGACACATCTTTCTAGCTGATATGCACGCAGAAGCTATGTTGCGCTTGGTGATCTCTGACTGTTTCATCCTAACATCGTTGGTGCCGACGTGGATAACAATATCTCTATACTCTCTACACTCGCCAGTTTTAGCTTTAGCCAGCACCATCTTCAGATTAGCCTTAACGTCGGGTAGCCCCTGCCCCCTGGTAAACAGTGTATGATCGCTGGATGATTCGTTTTTAAGTCTAATACTGCGGGTAATGGAGTCTCCTAGAGTTTTCAATTTGTCAGAGCTAATGGTGGAAGCTCTCAAAGCACTTCATGACAACGGAAGTGAGTGCTACAGGGCGATAGTCGTTTCGCTTAGTTACCTTAGCTTTCTTGGGAAGAGGAATATTGGTGACCCTCTTGAATCATGTGGGAACAGCAGACAGGAATAGGGATTGATTGAATATGTCCCTTTAACACACCAGCCAGCTGGTCTGCGCATGCTATAAGGATACGGCTAGAGATTCCGTCTAGGCCGGCAGCCTTGTGAGTGTTAACATGTTTAAATGTTTTACTCACATTGGCTGCGGTGAAAGAGAGCACACAGGTTTTGGTAGCGGGCCGTGTCGGTCGCACTGTATTGTCCTCAAAGCGAGCAAGAAGTTGTTTAGTTTGTCTGTGAGCAAGACAACCTGGTCCGTGACGAGGGCTGGTTTTGTGATTTGTCTGCAGACCCTGCCACATACCTTCATGTCTGAGCCGTTGAATTGCGAGTGTACTTTGTCTCTATACTGCCGCTAGCTTGTTTGATTGCCAAGCGGAGGGAATAGCTACACCGTTTGAATTCTGTCGTGGTTCCTTTCGCCTTGCCCTGATTAAAAGCTTTCAGTTCGTGCTTTCAGTTTTGCGTGAATGCTGCCATCAATCCATGGTTTCTGGTTGGGGAAGGTTTTAATAGTCGCCATGGGTACAACATCACCAATGCACTTGCTAATTAACTCGCTCACCGACTCAGCGAATATATAAATGTTGTTGTTCAATGCTATCCGGACATATCCCAGTCCATGTGATCGAAGCAATCTTGAAGTGTGGAATCAGATTGGTCGGACCAGCGTTAAACAGACCTGAGTGTGGGCTTTTCCTGTTTTTTAGTTTCTGTCTATGGGCTGGGAGCAACAAAATGGTGCCGTTGTCAGATTTGCCAAAAGGAGGGCGAGGGAGGGCTTTGTATGCATTGGGGAAGTAGGAGTAACAATGATCCAGAACTTTGCCAGCCCGGGTCGCGCATTCGATATGCTGATAAAATTTAGGGAGCCTTGTTTTCAGATTAGCCTTGTTAACTCTCTGCGCACCGAACCCGTTAGCGGGATGAAATTCAACAACATACGGTGATCGCTACATAAATAGACATATTAAACATTCATGAAAATGGAAGTGTCTCATATGTTTCGAAAGCCTTGAATCTTGCTAATCCAACTGCGTTGTCAGATTTAGAAAAGAATAGGATGCGATTATCTGAGGATAGAGCCCCATAAAAAACAACTATTTCAACCAGCACAGGCGTAACAAAATCACAAACTGCAATAAAATAATAGTTTACCTTTGACGATCTTCGTCTGTGTAAATGTAATGTAATGTCTGTTTGCAATCCCAATGCTCATTGTTACACATTTACATTACATTTAAGTCATTTAGCAGACGCTCTTATCCAGAGCGATTTACAAATTGGTGCATTCACCTCATAACTGAGAGTAATACATAGTGGAACCATCATCATGTTGTTGTATATAACTGACAGTAATACACAGAGGAACCATCGTCATGTTGTTGTATATAACTGACAGTAATACATAGTGGAACCATCATCATGTTGTATATAACTGACAGTAATACATAGTGGAACCATCATCATGTTGTATATAACTGACAGTAATACACAGTGGAACCATCATCAAGTTGTATATAACTGACAGTAATACATAGTGGAACCATCATCATGTTGTATATAACTGACAGTAATACACAGTGGAACCATCATCAAGTTGTATATAACTGACAGTAATACATAGTGGAACCATCATCATGTTGTTGTATATAACTGACAGTAATACATAGTGGAACCATCATCATGTTGTATATAACTGACAGTAATACATAGTGGAACCATCATCATGTTGTTGTATATAACTGACAGTAATACATAGTGGAACCATCATCATGTTGTTGTATATAACTGACAGTAATACATAGTGGAACCATCATCATGTTGTTGTATATAACTGACAGTAATACATAGTGGAACCATCATCATGTTGTTGTATATAACTGACAGGAATACATAGTGGAACCATCATCATGTTGTATATAACTGACAGTAATACACAGAGGAACCATCGTCATGTTGTATATAACTGACAGTAATACACAGTGTAACCATCATCATGTTGTTGTATATAACTGACAGTAATACATAGTGGAACCATCATGTTGTTGTATATTACTGACAGTAATACACAGTGGAACCATCATCATGTTGTTGTATATAACTGACAGTAATACACAGTGGAACCATCATCATGTTGTATATAACTGACAGTAATACAGAGTGGAACCTTAATCATGTTGTTGTATATAAATGACAGTAATACAAAGTGGAACCATCATGTTGTTGTATATTACTTACAGTAATACACAGTGGAACCATCATCATGTTGTTGTATATAACTGACAGTAATACACAGTGGAACCATCATCATGTTGTATATAACTGACAGTAATACATAGTGGAACCATCATCATGTTGTATATAACTGACAGTAATACACAGTGGAACCATCATCATGTTGTTGTATATAACTGACAGTAATACACAGTGGAACCATCATCATGTTGTTGTATATAACTGACAGTAATACATAGTGGAACCATCATCATGTTGTATATAACTGACAGTAATACATAGTGGAACCATCATCATGTTGTATATAACTGACAGTAATAAATAGTGGAATCATCATCATGTTGTTGTATTTAACTGACAGTAATACATAGTGGAACCATCATCATGTTGTATATAACTGACAGCAATAAATAGTGGAACCATCATCATGTTGTTGTATATTACTAACAGTAATACACAGTGGAACCATCATCATGTTGTATATAACTGACAGTAATACATAGTGGAACCATCATCATGTTGTTGTATATAACTGACAGTAATACACAGTGGAACCATCATCATGTTGTATATAACTGACAGTAATACACAGTGGAACCATCATGTTGTATATAACTGACAGTAATACACAGAGGAACCATCATAATGTTGTATATAACTGACAGTAATACACAGTGGAACCATCATCATGTTGTATATAACTGACAGTAATACACAGTGGAACCATCATCATGTTGTTGTATATAACTGACAGTAATACAGTGGAACCATCATCATGTTGTATTTAACTGACAGTAATACACAGTGGAACCATCATCATGTTGTTGTATATAAATGACAGTAATACATAGTGGAACCTTCATCATGTTGTTGTATATAAATGACAGTAATACACAGTGGAACCATCATCATGTTGTTGTATATAAATGACACATAGTGGAACCATCATCATGTTGTTGTATATAACTGACAGTAATACACATAAATCATATTAATACACAGTGTTCATGTTGTATATAACTGACATTAATACACAGTGGAACCTTCATCATGTTGTTGTATATAAATGACAGTAATACACAGTGGAACCATCATCATGTTGTTGTATATAACTGACAGTAATACACAGTGGAACCATCATCATGTTGTATATAACTGACAGTAATACACAGTGGAACCATCATCATGTTGTTGTATATAAATCATATTAATACACAGTGGAACCATGTTGTAACTGACAGCAATACACAGTGGAACCATCATCATGTTGTTGTATATTAATGACAGTAATACGTAGTTGAACCTTCATCATGTTGTATATAACTGACAGTCATGATGTCATGTTGTATATAACTGACAGTAATACATAGTGGAACCTTCATCATGTTGTTGTATATAAATGACAGTAATACAAAGTGGAACCATCATGTTGTTGTATATTACTGACAGTAATACACAGAAACCATCATGATGTTGTTGTATATAACTGACAGTAATACATAGTGGAACCTTCATCATGTTGTTTTATATAACTGACAGTAATACAGTGGAACCATCATCATGTTGTATATAACTGACAGTAATACAGAGTGGAACCATCATCATGTTTTATATAACTGACAGTAATAACAGTGGAAACATCATCATGTTGTATATAACTGACAGTAATACATAGTGGAACCATCATCATGTTGTATTTAACTGACAGTAATACATAGAGGAACCATCATCATGTTTTATATAACTGACAGTAATAAATAGTGGAACCATCATCATGTTGTTGTATAAAATGACAGTGAATACATAGTGGGAACCATCATCATGTTGTTGTATATAACTGACAGTAATACAGTGGAACCATCATCATGTTGTATATAACTGACAGTAATACACAGTGGAACCATCATCATGTTGTATATAACTGACAGTAATACACAGTGGAACAATCATCATGTTGTATATAACTGACAGCACAACAGTGGAACCATCATCATGTTGTTGTATAACTGGCAGTAATATAGTTGAACCATCATCATGTTGTTGGATATAACTGACAGTAATACACAGTGGAACCATCATCATGTTGTTGGATATAACTGACAGTAATACACAGTGGAACCATCATCATGTTGTTGTATATAACTGACAGTAATACACAGTGGAACCATCATCATGTTGTTGTATATAACTGACAGTAATACACAGTGGAACCATCATCATGTTGTTGTATATAACTGACAGTAATACACAGTGGAACCATCATCATGTTGTATATAACTGACAGTAATACACACTGGAACCATCATCATGTTGTATATAACTGACAGTAATACACAGAGGAACCATCATCATGTTGTTATATATAACTGACAGTAATACACATTGGAACCATCATCATGTTGTTGTATATAACTGACAGTAATAAACAGTGGAACCATCATCATGTTGTATATAACTGGCAGTAATACATAGTGGAACCATCATCATGTTGTTGGATATAACTGACAGTAATAAACAGTGGAACCATCATCATGTTGTTGATATAACTGACAGTAATACATAGTGGGAACCATCATCATGTTGTTGTATAACTGACAGTAATACACAGAGGAACCATCATCATGTTGTATATAACTGACAGTAATACACAGTGGAACCATCATCATGTTGTATATAACTGACAGTAATATATAGTGGAACAATCATCATGTTGTATATAACTGACAGTAATAAACAGTGGAACCATCATCATGTTGTATATAACTGGCAGTAATACATAGTGGAACCATCATCATGTTGTTGGATATAACTGACAGTAATACACAGTGGAACCATCATCATGTTGTGGATATAACTGACAGTAATACACAGTGGAACCATCATCATGTTGTTGTATATAACTGACAGTAATACACAGTGGAACCATCATCATGTTGTTGGATATAACTGACAGTAATACACACTGGAACCATCATCATGTTGTATATAACTGACAGTAATACACAGAGGAACCATCATAATGTTGTTGGATATAACTGACAGTAATACACATTGGAACCATCATCATGTTGTTGTATATAACTGACAGTAATACACAGTGGAACCATCATCATGTTGTATATAACTTCCAGTAATACACAGTGTCATCATGTTGTATATAACTGACAGTAATACACAGTGGAACCATCATCATGTTATATATAACTGACAGTAATACACAGTGGAACCATCATCAAGTTGTTGTATATAACTGACAGTAATACACAGTGGAACCATCATGTTGGATATACAGTGGAACCAGTATATAACTGACAGTAATACACAGAGGAACCATCATCATGTTGTTGTATATAACTGACAGTAATACACAGAGGAACCATCGTCATGTTTGTTGTAATAACTGACAGTAAACCATCATCATGTTGTTGTATATAACTGACAGTAATACAGAGGAACCATCGTCATGTTGTATATAAACAGTAATACAGAGGAACCATCATCATGTTGTTGTATATAACTGACAGTAATACATAGAGGAACCATCATCATGTTGTTGTATATATAACATAGTGGACATGTTGTATATAAGACAATACACAGTGGAACCATCATCATGTTATATATAACTGACAGTAATACACAGTGGAACCATCATCATAACTGACAGTAGCCACAGTGGAACCATCGTCATGTATATAACTGACAGTAATACACAGTGGAACCATCATCATGTTGTATATAACTGACAGTAATACACAGAGGAACCATCATCATGTTGTTGTATATAACTGACAGTAATACACAGAGGAACCATCATCATGTTGTATATAACTGACAGAGGAACCATCATCATGTTGTTGTATATTACAGTAATACACAGAGGAACCATCACATGTTGTTGTATAAAACTGACAGTAATACACAGAGGAACCATCATCATGTTGTTGTATATAACTGACAGTAATACACAGAGGAACCATCATCATGTTATATAACTGACAGTAATACACAGTGGAACCATCATCATGTTGTATATAAATGACAGTAATACATAGGGAACCATCATCATGTTGTTATATTACTGACAGTAAGACACAGAGGAACCATCATCATGTTGTTGTATAAAACTGACAGTAATACACAGTGGAACCATCATCATGTTGTTGTATAAAACTGACAGTAATACATAGTAGGAACCATCATCATGTTGTTGTATATTACTGACAGTAATACACAGTGGAACCATCATCATGTTGTTGTATATAACTGACAGTAATACACAGTGGAACCATCATCATGTTGTATATAACTGACAGTAATACACAGAGGAACCATCATCATGTTGTTGTATATAACTGACAGTAATACACAGAGGAACCATCGTCATGTTGTTGTATATAACTGACAGTAATACACAGTGGAACCATCATCATGTTGTTGTATATAACTGACAGTAATACATAGAGGAACCATCATCATGTTGTTGTATATAACTGACAGTAATACATAGTGGAACAATCATCATGTTGTATATAACTGACAGTAATACACAGAGGAACCATCAACAAGTTGTTGTATATAACTGACAGTAAACAGTGGAACCATCATCATGTTGTATATAACTGACAGTAATACACAGTGGAACCATCATCATGTTGTATATAACTGACAGTATTAGACAGTGGAACCATCATCATGTTGTATATAACTGACAGTAATTCACAGTGGAACCATCATCATGTTGTATATAACTGACAGCAATACACAGAGGAACCATCATCATGTTGTTGTATATAACTGACAGTAATACATAGAGGAACCATCATCATGTTGTTGTATATAACTGACAGTAATACATAGTGGAACAATCATCATGTTGTATATAACTGACAGTAATACACAGAGGAACCATCAACAAGTTGTTGTATATAACTGACAGTAATACACAGTGGAACCATCATCATGTTGTATATAACTGACAGTAATACACAGTGGAACCATCATCATGTTGTATATAACTGACAGCAATACACACTGGAACCATCATCATGTTGTATGTAACTGACAGTAATACACAGAGGAACCATCATCATGTTGTATATAACTGACAGTAATACACAGTGGAACCATCATCATGTTGTTGTATATAACTGAACGTAGTGGAACCATCATTATGTTGTTGTATATAACTGACAGTAATACACAGTGGAACCATCATTATGTTGTATATAACTCACAGTAATACACAGTGGAACCATCATCATGTTGTATATAACAGTGGAACCATCATCATGTTGTTGTATGTAACTGACAGTAATACACAGTGGAACCATCATCATGTCGTTTATAAATGACAGTAATACATAGTGGAACCATCATCATGTTGTTGTATATAACTGACAGTAATACACAGTGGAACCATCATCATGTTGTTGTATATAACTGACAGTAATACATAGTGGAACCATCATCATGTTGTTGTATATTACTGACAGTAATACACAGTGGAACCATCATCATGTTGTTGTAAATAACTGACAGTAATACACAGTGGAACCATTATCATGTTGTATATAACTTACATTAATACACAGTGGAACCATCATCATGTTGTATATAACTGACAGTAATACACAGTGGAACCATCATCATGTTATATATAACTGACAGTAATACACAGTGGAACCATCATCAAGTTGTTGTATATAACTGACAGTAATACACAGTGGAACCATCGTCATGTTGGATATAACTGACAGTAATACACAGTGGAACCATCATCATGTTGTATATAACTGACAGTAATACACAGAGGAACCATCATCATGTTGTTGTATATAACTGACAGTAATACACAGTGGAACCATCATCATGTTGTTGTATATAACTGACAGTAATACACAGTGGAACCATCATCATGTTGTTGTATATAACTGACAGTAATACACAGTGGAACCATCATCATGTTGTTGTATATAACTGACAGTAATACACAGTGGAACCATCATCATGTTGTATATAACTGACAGTAATACACAGTGGAACCATCATCATGTTGTTGTATATAACTGACAGTAATACACAGTGGAACCATCATCATGTTGTTGTATATAACTGACAGTAATACATAGTGGAACCATCATCATGTTGTTGTATATAAGTGACAGTAATACATAGTGGAACCATCATCATGTTGTATATAACTGACAGTAATACATAGTGGAACCATCATCATGTTGTATATAACTGACAGTAATACATAGTGGAACCATCATCATGTTGTATATAACTGACAGTAATACACAGTGGAACCATCATCATGTTGTATATAACTGACAGTAATACACATTGGAACCATCATCATGTTGTTGTATATAACTGACAGTAATACACAGTGGAACCATCATCATGTTGTATATAACTGACAGTAATACACAGTGGAACCATCATGTTATATATAACTTACAGTAATACACAGTGGAACCATCATCAAGTTGTTGTATATAACTGACCGGAATACACAGTGGAACCATCGTCATGTTGGATATAACTGACAGTAATACACAGTGGAACCATCATCATGTTGTTGTATATAACTGACAGTAATACACAGAGGAACCATCGTCATGTTGTATATAACTGACAGTAATACACAGTGGAACCATCATCATGTTGTTGTATATAACTGACAGTAATACATAGTGGAACCATCATCATGTTGTATATAACTGACAGTAATACACAGTGGAACCATCATCATGTTATATATAACTTACAGTAATACACAGTGGAACCATCATCAAGTTGTTGTATATAACTGACCGGAATACACAGTGGAACCATCGTCATGTTGGATATAACTGACAGTAATACACAGTGGAACCATCATCATGTTGTTGTATATAACTGACAGTAATACACAGAGGAACCATCGTCATGTTGTATATAACTGACAGTAATACACAGTGGAACCATCATCATGTTGTTGTATATAACTGACAGTAATACATAGTGGAACCATCATCATGTTGTTGTATATAACTGACAGTATTACACAGTGGAACCATCATCATGTTGTTGTATATAACTGACAGTAATACACAGTGGAACCATCATCATGTTGTTGTATATAACTGACAGTAATACACAGTGGAACCATCATCATGTTGTTGTATATAACTGACAGTAATACACAGTGGAACCATCATCATGTTGTATATAACTGACAGTAATACACAGTGGAACCATCATCATGTTATTGTATATAACTGACAGTAATACACAGTGGAACCATCATCATGTTGTATATAACTGACAGTAATACACAGAGGAACCATAATCATGTTGTTGTATATAACTGACAGTAATACACAGTGGAACCATCATCATGTTGTTGTATATAACTGACAGTAATACACAGTGGAACCATCATCATGTTGTTGTATATAACTGACAGTAATACACAGTGGAACCATCATCATGTTGTATATAACTGACAGTAATACACAGTGGAACCATCATCATGTTGTTGTATATAACTAACAGTAATACACAGTGGAACCATCATCATGTTGTTGTATTTAACTGACAGTAATACATAGTGGAACCATCATCATGTTGTTGTATATAACTGACAGTAATACACAGTGGAACCATCATCATGTTGTTGTATATAACTGACAGTAATACATAGTGGAACCATCATCATGTTGTTGTATATTACTGACAGTAATACACAGTGGAACCATCATCATGTTGTTGTAAATAACTGACAGTAATACACAGTGGAACCATTATCATGTTGTATATAACTTACATTAATACACAGTGGAACCATCATCATGTTGTATATAACTGACAGTAATACACAGTGGAACCATCATCATGTTATATATAACTGACAGTAATACACAGTGGAACCATCATCAAGTTGTTGTATATAACTGACAGTAATACACAGTGGAACCATCGTCATGTTGGATATAACTGACAGTAATACACAGTGGAACCATCATCATGTTGTATATAACTGACAGTAATACACAGAGGAACCATCATCATGTTGTTGTATATAACTGACAGTAATACACAGTGGAACCATCATCATGTTGTTGTATATAACTGACAGTAATACACAGTGGAACCATCATCATGTTGTATATAACTGACAGTAATACACAG
The DNA here is from genome assembly GCF_021184085.1 of Oncorhynchus gorbuscha. Classification (NCBI taxonomy): domain Eukaryota; kingdom Metazoa; phylum Chordata; class Actinopteri; order Salmoniformes; family Salmonidae; genus Oncorhynchus; species Oncorhynchus gorbuscha. The sequence goes on from NW_025749174.1 coordinate 13,611, forward strand.
TGGAACCATCATCATGTTGTATATAACTGACAGTAATACACAGTGGAACCATCATCATGTTGTTGTATATAACTGACAGTAATACACAGTGGAACCATCATCATGTTGTTGTATATAACTGACAGTAATACATAGTGGAACCATCATCATGTTGTTGTATATAAGTGACAGTAATACATAGTGGAACCATCATCATGTTGTATAGAACTGACAGTAATACATAGTGGAACCATCATCATGTTGTATATAACTGACAGTAATACACAGTGGAACCATCATCATGTTGTATATAACTGACAGTAATACACAGTGGAACCATCATCATGTTGTATATAACTGACAGTATTAGACAGTGGAACCATCATCATGTTGTTGTATATTACTGACAGTAAGACACAGAGGAACCATCATCATGTTGTTGTATAAAACTGACAGTAATACACAGTGGAACCATCATCATGTTGTTGTATAAAACTGACAGTAATACATAGTGGGAACCATCATCATGTTGTTGTATATTACTGACAGTAATACACAGTGGAACCATCATCATGTTGTTGTATATAACTGACAGTAATACACAGTGGAACCATCATCATGTTGTATATAACTGACAGTAATACACAGAGGAACCATCATCATGTTGTTGTATATAACTGACAGTAATACACAGAGGAACCATCGTCATGTTGTTGTATATAACTGACAGTAATACACAGTGGAACCATCATCATGTTGTTGTATATAACTGACAGTAATACATAGAGGAACCATCATCATGTTGTTGTATATAACTGACAGTAATACATAGTGGAACAATCATCATGTTGTATATAACTGACAGTAATACACAGAGGAACCATCAACAAGTTGTTGTATATAACTGACAGTAATACACAGTGGAACCATCATCATGTTGTATATAACTGACAGTAATACACAGTGGAACCATCATCATGTTGTATATAACTGACAGTATTAGACAGTGGAACCATCATCATGTTGTATATAACTGACAGTAATTCACAGTGGAACCATCATCATGTTGTATATAACTGACAGCAATACACAGAGGAACCATCATCATGTTGTTGTATATAACTGACAGTAATACATAGAGGAACCATCATCATGTTGTTGTATATAACTGACAGTAATACATAGTGGAACAATCATCATGTTGTATATAACTGACAGTAATACACAGAGGAACCATCAACAAGTTGTTGTATATAACTGACAGTAATACACAGTGGAACCATCATCATGTTGTATATAACTGACAGTAATACACAGTGGAACCATCATCATGTTGTATATAACTGACAGCAATACACACTGGAACCATCATCATGTTGTATGTAACTGACAGTAATACACAGAGGAACCATCATCATGTTGTATATAACTGACAGTAATACACAGTGGAACCATCATCATGTTGTTGTATATAACTGACAGTAATACGTAGTGGAACCATCATTATGTTGTTGTATATAACTGACAGTAATACACAGTGGAACCATCATTATGTTGTATATAACTCACAGTAATACACAGTGGAACCATCATCATGTTGTATATAACAGTGGAACCATCATCATGTTGTTGTATGTAACTGACAGTAATACACAGTGGAACCATCATCATGTCGTTTATAAATGACAGTAATACATAGTGGAACCATCATCATGTTGTTGTATATAACTGACAGTAATACACAGTGGAACCATCATCATGTTGTTGTATATAACTGACAGTAATACATAGTGGAACCATCATCATGTTGTTGTATATTACTGACAGTAATACACAGTGGAACCATCATCATGTTGTTGTAAATAACTGACAGTAATACACAGTGGAACCATTATCATGTTGTATATAACTTACATTAATACACAGTGGAACCATCATCATGTTGTATATAACTGACAGTAATACACAGTGGAACCATCATCATGTTATATATAACTGACAGTAATACACAGTGGAACCATCATCAAGTTGTTGTATATAACTGACAGTAATACACAGTGGAACCATCGTCATGTTGGATATAACTGACAGTAATACACAGTGGAACCATCATCATGTTGTATATAACTGACAGTAATACACAGAGGAACCATCATCATGTTGTTGTATATAACTGACAGTAATACAGTGGAACCATCATCATGTTGTTGTATATAACTGACAGTAATACACAGTGGAACCATCATCATGTTGTTGTATATAACTGACAGTAATACACAGTGGAACCATCATCATGTTGTTGTATATAACTGACAGTAATACACAGTGGAACCATCATCATGTTGTATATAACTGACAGTAATACACAGTGGAACCATCATCATGTTGTTGTATATAACTGACAGTAATACACAGTGGAACCATCATCATGTTGTTGTATATAACTGACAGTAATACATAGTGGAACCATCATCATGTTGTTGTATATAAGTGACAGTAATACATAGTGGAACCATCATCATGTTGTATATAACTGACAGTAATACATAGTGGAACCATCATCATGTTGTATATAACTGACAGTAATACATAGTGGAACCATCATCATGTTGTATATAACTGACAGTAATACACAGTGGAACCATCATCATGTTGTATATAACTGACAGTAATACACATTGGAACCATCATCATGTTGTTGTATATAACTGACAGTAATACACAGTGGAACCATCATCATGTTGTATATAACTGACAGTAATACACAGTGGAACCATCATGTTATATATAACTTACAGTAATACACAGTGGAACCATCATCAAGTTGTTGTATATAACTGACCGGAATACACAGTGGAACCATCGTCATGTTGGATATAACTGACAGTAATACACAGTGGAACCATCATCATGTTGTTGTATATAACTGACAGTAATACACAGAGGAACCATCGTCATGTTGTATATAACTGACAGTAATACACAGTGGAACCATCATCATGTTGTTGTATATAACTGACAGTAATACATAGTGGAACCATCATCATGTTGTATATAACTGACAGTAATACACAGTGGAACCATCATCATGTTATATATAACTTACAGTAATACACAGTGGAACCATCATCAAGTTGTTGTATATAACTGACCGGAATACACAGTGGAACCATCGTCATGTTGGATATAACTGACAGTAATACACAGTGGAACCATCATCATGTTGTTGTATATAACTGACAGTAATACACAGAGGAACCATCGTCATGTTGTATATAACTGACAGTAATACACAGTGGAACCATCATCATGTTGTTGTATATAACTGACAGTAATACATAGTGGAACCATCATCATGTTGTTGTATATAACTGACAGTATTACACAGTGGAACCATCATCATGTTGTTGTATATAACTGACAGTAATACACAGTGGAACCATCATCATGTTGTTGTATATAACTGACAGTAATACACAGTGGAACCATCATCATGTTGTTGTATATAACTGACAGTAATACACAGTGGAACCATCATCATGTTGTATATAACTGACAGTAATACACAGTGGAACCATCATCATGTTATTGTATATAACTGACAGTAATACACAGTGGAACCATCATCATGTTGTATATAACTGACAGTAATACACAGAGGAACCATAATCATGTTGTTGTATATAACTGACAGTAATACACAGTGGAACCATCATCATGTTGTTGTATATAACTGACAGTAATACACAGTGGAACCATCATCATGTTGTTGTATATAACTGACAGTAATACACAGTGGAACCATCATCATGTTGTATATAACTGACAGTAATACACAGTGGAACCATCATCATGTTGTTGTATATAACTAACAGTAATACACAGTGGAACCATCATCATGTTGTTGTATT
>NW_025749174.1:20000-26911 GCF_021184085.1 Oncorhynchus gorbuscha
ACACACACACACAGACACACACGCAGACACACAGACACAGACCCACACACACACACAGACACACACACAGACACAGACACAGACACACACACAGACACAGACACACACACACACACACAGACACACACACACAGACACACACACACATGCAGACACACACACAGAGACACACACAGACACACACAGACACACACAGACACACACACACAGACACACAGACACTCACACTTGACACACACGCAGGCACACACACACAGACACACACACCCACACACACACACACACACACACACACACACACACACACACACACACACACACACACACACACACACACACACACACACACACACACACACACACACACACACACACACACAGACAGACAGACACATACACACAGACACACACACAGACACACACACAAAGACCAATCAAATCAAAATCATCAAATCAAATCAAATTTTATTTGTCACATACACATGGTTAGCAGATGTTAATGCGAGTGTAGCGAAATGCTTGTGCTTCTAGTTCCGACAATGCAGTGATAACCAACAAGTAATCTAACTAACAATTCCAAAACTACTGTCTTATACACAGTGTAAGGGGATAAGGAATATGTACATAAGGATATATGAATGAGTGATGGTACAGAGCAGCATACAGTAGATGGTATCGAGTCCAGTATATACATATGAGATGAGAGTGTAGACAAAGTAAACAAAGTGGCATAGTTAAAGTGGCTAGTGATACATGTATTACATAAGGATGCAGTCGATGATGTAGAGTACAGTATATACATATGCATATGAGATGAATAATGTAGGGTAAGTAACATTATATAAGGTAGCATTGTTTAAAGTGGCTAGTGATATATTTACATCATTTCCCATCAATTCCCATTATTAAAATGGCTGGAGTTGGGTCAGTGTCAATGACAGTGTGTTGGCAGCAGCCACTCAATGTTAGTGGTGGCTGTTTAACAGTCTGATGGCCTTGAGATAGAAGCTGTTTTTCAGTCTCTCGGTCCCAGCTTTGATGCACCTGTACTGACCTCGCCTTCTGGATGATAGCGGGGTGAACAGGCAGTGGTTCGGGTGGTTGATGTCCTTGATGATCTTTATGGCCTTCCTGTAACATCGGGTGGTGTAGGTGTCCTGGAGGGCAGGTAGTTTGCCCCCGGTGATGCGTTGTGCAGTCCTCACTACCCTCTGGAGAGCCTTACGGTTGAGGGCGGAGCAGTTGCCGTACCAGGCAGTGATACAGCCCGCCAGGATGCTCGATTGTGCATCTGTAGAAGTTAATAATAATAATAATAATATATGCCATTTAGCAGACGCTTTTATCCAAAGCGACTTACAGTCATGTGTGCATACATTCTACGTATGGGTGGTCCCGGGGATCGAACCCACTACCCTGGCGTTACAAGCGCCATGCTCTACCAACTGAGCTAAGTTTGTGAGTGCTTTTGGTGACAAGCCGAATTTCTTCAGCCTCCTGAGGTTGAAGAGGCGCTGCTGCGCCTTCTTCACGACGCTGTCAGTGTGAGTGGACCAATTCAGTTTGTCTGTGATGTGTATGCCGAGGAACTTAAACTAGCTACCCTCTCCACTACTGTTCCATCGATGTGGATAGGGGGTGTTCCCTCTGCTGTTTCCTGAAGTCCACAATCATCTCCTTATTTTTGTTGACGTTGAGTGTGAGGTTATTTTCCTGACACCACACTCCGAGGGCCCTCACCTCCTCCCTGTAGGCCGTCTCGTCGTTGTTGGTAATCAAGCCTACCACTGTTGTGTCGTCCGCAAACTTGATGGTTGAGTTGAGGCGTGCGTGGCCACGCAGTCGTGGGTGAACAGGGAGTACAGGAGAGGGCTCAGAACGCACTTGTGGGGCCCCGTGTTGAGGATCAGCGGGGAGGAGATGTTGTTGCCTACCCTCACCACCTGGGGGCGGCCCGTCAGGAAGTCCAGTACCCAGTTGCACAGGGCGGGGTCGAGACCCAGGGTCTCGAGCTTGATGACGTGCTTGGAGGGTACTATGGTGTTGAATGCCGAGCTGTAGTCGATGAACAGCATCCTCACATAGGTATTCCTCTTGTCCAGGTGGGTTAGGGCAGTGTGCAGTGTGGTTTAGATTGCATCGTCTGTGGACCTATTTGGGCGGTAAGCAAATTGGAGTGGGTCTAGGGTGTCAGGTAGGGTGGAGGTGATATGGTCCTTGACTAGTCTCTCAAAGCACTTCATGATGACGGAAGTGAGTGCTACGGGCGGTAGTCGTTTAGCTCAGTTACCTTAGCTTTCTTGGGAACAGGAACAATGGTGGCCCGCTTGAAGCATGTGGGTACAGCAGACTGGTATAGGGATTGATTGAATATGTCCGTAAACACACCGGTCAGCTGGTCTGCGCATGCTCTGAGGGCGCGGCTGGGGATGCCATCTGGGCCTGCAGCCTTGCGAGGGTTAACACGTTTAAATGTCTTACTCACCTCGGCTGCAGTGAAGGAGAGACCGCATGTTTTCGTTGCAGGCCGTGTCAGTGGTACTGTATTGTCCTCAAAGCGGGCAAAAAAGTTATTTAGTCTGCCTGGGAGCAAGACATCCTGGTCTGTGACTGGGCTGGGTTTCTTCTTGTAGTCCGTGATTGACTGTAGACCCTGCCACATGCCTCTTGTGTCTGAGCCATTGAATTGAGATTCCACTTTGTCTCTGTACTGACGCTTAGCTTGTTTAATAGCCTTGCGGAGGGAATATTTGCATTGTTTATATTCGGACATGTTACCAGACACCTTGCCCTGATTAAAAGCAGTGGTTCGCGCTTTCAGTTTCACGCGAATGCTGCCATCAATCCACGGTTTCTGGTTAGGGAATGTTTTTATCGTTGCTATGGGAACGACATCTTCGACGCACGTTCTAATGAACTCGCACACCGAATCAGCGTATTCGTCAATATTTCCATCTGACACAATACGAAACATGTCCCAGTCCACGTGATGGAAGCAGTCTTGGAGTGTAGAGTCAGCTTGGTCTGACCAGCGTTGGACAGACCTCAGCGTGGGAGCCTCTAGTTTTAGTTTCTGCCTGTAGGCAGGGATCAGCAAAATGGAGTCGTGGTCAGCTTTCCCGAAAGGGGGGCCGGGCGGGGCCTTATATGCGTCGCGGAAGTTAGAGTAACAATGATCCAAGGTTTTACCACCCCTGGTTGCGCAATCGATATGATGATAAAATTTAGGGAGTCTTGTTTTCAGATTAGCTTTGTTAAAATCCCCAGCTACAATGAATGCAGCCTCCGGATAAATGGTTTCCACACTCAGACACACACAAAGACACACACACACACACAAATACATACAGACACACACAGACACAGACACAGACACAGACACAGACACAGACACAGACACAGACACAGACACAGACACAGACACACACACACACATACACACACACAGACACAGACACACACACACAGACACACACGCAGGCACACACACACTGACACACACACCCAGACACACACACACACAGACACACAGACACACACACAGACACACACACAGACACACACACAGACACACACAGACAGACACACACACACACACACACACACACACACACACACACACACACACACACACACACACACACACACACACACACACACACACACACACACACACACACACTGACAAAGACACACATACACAGACACACACACAGACAAACACACAGACACCTACACACACACACAGACACACATGCACACAGACACACACACACAGACACAGACACACACACACAGACGCACACACACACACAGACACAGACACATACAGACACAGACACACACACACACAGACACACACACACACACAGACACAGACACACACACACACACAGACACACACACACACACAGACAGACACACACGCACACACAGACACACACACACACACACACACACACACACACACACACACACACACACACACACACACACACACACACACACACACACACACACACACACACACACACACACACACACACACACACACTGTAACGGCGTTCGTCTGTTGAAGAAAGAGAGTAGGACCGAAATGCAGCATGCAGGTTACTCATGACTTTAATGAACTGAATCGCGGTACATGAAATAACTGAATACAAAAACAACAGAACGTAACGTGAAACTAATTACAGCCTATCTCGTGAACACTACACAGAGACAGGAACAAACACCCACAAAATACAACGCGAACTCAGGCTACCTAAATACGGTTCCAAATCAGAGACAACGACAAGCACCTGACTCTGATTGAGCATCGCCTCAGGCAGCCAAGCCTAACTAGACACACCCCTAATCATCCGCAATCCCTAATAATACAAACCCCAATACGAATACAACATATAAACCCATGTCACACCCTGGCCACCCCCCAAACATATAACAAAAACACAAAATACAATGACCAAGGCGTGACAGAACCCCCCCCCTAAGGTGCGGACTCCCGGACGCACCTCAAGATCATAGGGAGGGTCCGGGTGGGCGTCTGTCCATGGTGGCGGTTCTGGCTCGGGACGGACCCCACTCCATCAATGTCCTATTTCCTCCCCTTCGCGTCCTGGGATAATCCAACTTCTCCGCCGACCATGGCCTAATAGTCCTCACCTTGATCCCCACATAACTGAGGAGCAGCTAGTGACAGAGGGGCAGCTCGGGACAGAGGGGCAGCTCGGGACAGAGGGGCAGCTCGGGACAGAGGGGCATCTCAGGACAGAGGGGCATCTCAGGACAGAGGGGCATCTCAGGACAGGGGGCAGCCTCGGGACAGAGGGGCATCTCAGGATAGAGGGGCATCTCGGGACAGAGGGGCATCTCGGGACCGAAGCAGCCCGGGACTGAGGGGAAGCCCGGTACTGAGGGGAAGCCCGGTACTGAGGGAAGCTGGTACTGAGGGGAAGCCCAGTACTGAGAGGAAGCCCAGTACTGAGAGGAAGCCCAGTACTGAGATGAAGCTCAGGCAGGTAGTAGGCTCCGGTAAATCTGGCTGGCTGGTGGAACTGGATGATTCAGGTTGTCTGGCCGATCTAGAAGATCATGGCTGACTGGCACTTCTGGCGGATCTTGCAGACTGGCACTTCTGGCGGATCCTGGCAGACTGGCACTTGGCAGACTGCGCTGGGGATGGCGGCCTGGGCAGACTGGCGGCGCTGGGCAGACTGGCGGCGCTGGGCAGACTGGTGGCGCTGGGCAGACTGGGAGCACTGGGCAGACTGCTGGGGAGCACTAGGCGGCGCGGTAGGCAGACTGGCGGCGCTGGCGGTGCCGGGCAGACTGGGAGCACTGGCCGCGCTGGGCAGACTGGGAGCAATGGCCGCGCTGGGCCGACTGGGAGCACTGGCGGCGCTGGGCAGACTGGCAGCACTGGCGGAGCTGGGCAGACTGGGAGCACTGGCCGCGCTGGGCAGACTGGGAGCACTGGCCGCGCTGGGCAGACTGGGAGCACTGGCCGCGCTGGGCCGGCTGGGAGCACTGGCGGTGCTGGGCAGACTGGAGACTCCGGCAGCGCAGGAGAGGAGAAAAGCGCTGGCTGCGCTGAACAGGCGAGGCGCACTGGAGGCCTGGTGCGTGGTGCTGGAACTGGTGGTACTGGATCTAGGACACGCACAGGAAGCCTGGTGCGGGGAGCTGCTACCGGAGGACTGGTGTGTAGAGGTGGCTCTGGATAGACCGGACCGTGCAGGCACACTGGAGCTCTTGAGCACCGAGCCTGCCCAAGCTTACCTGGCTCGATGCCCACTCTAGCCCGGTCAATAGGAAGGGTTGGTATGTGCCGCACCTGGCTCTGCACCCACACTGGAAACACTATGCGCTCCATAGCATAACACGGTGCCTGCCCGGTCTCTCTAGCCCAATGGTGAGCACAGGGAGTATGCGCAGGTCTCCTACCTGGCATAACTATTCTCCCTTCTAGCCCCCCCCCCAATATTTTTGGGGGGCTGCTTTTCCGGCTTCCAACCGCGTCGCCGTGCTGCCTCCTCATACCTGCGCCTCTCCGCCTTATCCGCGTCTATTTCATCCTTGGGACGGCGATATTCTCCCGGCTGCGCCCAGGGTCCTTTTCCGTCTAATTCCTCCTCCCATGTCCAAATCTCCAAATGGTGCAGCCTCTCCCACTGCAACTGCTCTTCACGATTAACAGGGAGAGTAGGCTCAGGTCTGACTCCTGACTCAGCCACCTCTCTCTGCGCTCTCCCTCGTTACTTTCGGTTTTTGCTCTGCGTCGCCGTGTTTTCCTTTTGACTCCATTAGCCTGTAGCCCTCTTCGCACTGCTGAAGCGAATCCCAGGCGGGCGCCTGCACTCTCTCTGGGTCGGCCGCCCACCTGTCGATTTCTTCCCACGTCGTATAATCCATGCTTCTGCTGTCCATAACGTCCTCCTTTAGCTCCTGCCAGTTCACACGCTGCTCGGTCTGTGAGTGGTGGTGGGTGTTTCTGTAACGTCGTTCGTCTGTTGAAGTTAGAGAGTAGGACCGAAATGCAGCGTGTAGGTTAATCATGACTTTAATGAACTGAATCGCGGTACATGAAATAACTGAATACAAAAACAATAGAACGTAACGTGAAACTAATTACAGCCTATCTCGTGAACACTACACAGAGACAGGAACAAACACCCACAAAATACAACGCGAACTCAGGCTACCTAAATACGGTTCCCAATCAGAGACAACGACAAGCACCTGACTCTGATTGAGCATCGCCTCAGGCAGCCAAGCCTAACTAGACACACCCCTAATCATCCGCAATCCCAAATAATACAAACCCCAATACGAATACAACATATAAACCCATGTCACACCCTGGCCACCCAAACATATAACAAAAACACAAAATACAATGACCAAGGCGT
>NW_025749175.1:0-7500 GCF_021184085.1 Oncorhynchus gorbuscha
GTTAATGTCTCTCTCTCTCTACTACAGCAGGTTAATGTCTCTCTCTCTCTACTACAGCAGGTTAATGTCTCTCTCTCCTACTACAGCAGGTTAATGTCTCTCTCTCTCTCTCTACTCAGCAGGTTAATCTCTCTCTCTCTCTCTCTCTCTCTCTCTACAACAGCAGGTTAATGTCTCTCTCTATTATAGCAGGTTAATGGCTCTCTCTCTCTACTACAGCAGGTTAATGTATCTCTCTCTCTCTTTCTACTACAGCAGGTTAATGTCTCTCTCTCTCTCTTTCTACTAAAGCAGGTTAATGTCTCTCTCTCTCTTTCTACTACAGCAGGTTAATGTCTGTCTCTCTCTTTCTACTACAGCAGGTTAATGTCTCTCTCTCTCTCTCTTCTACTACAGCAGGTTAATGTCTCTCTCTCTCTCTCTCTCTACTACAGCAGGTTAATGTAATATATAATAATAATCTCTAATACAGCAGGTTAATAATAATATATAATAATATAATAATCTACTACAGCAGGTTAATGTCGACTTACAGTCATGTGTGCATACATTCTACGTATGGGTGGTCGGGATCGAACCCACTACCCAACAGCAAGGTTAATGATGTCTCTCTCTCTCTCTCTACTACAGCAGGTTAATGTCTCTCTCTCTCTCTCACTAACAGCAGGTTAATGTCTCTCTCTCTCTCTTTCTACTACAGCAGGTTAATGTCTCTCTCTCTCTACAACAGCAGGTTAATGTCTCTCTCTCTCTCTCTCTACTACAGCAGGTTAATGTCTCTCTCTCTCTCTCTACAACAGCAGGTTAATGTCTCTCTCTCTCTCTTTCTACTACAACAGGTTAATGTCTCTCTCTCTCTCTCTCTACTGCAGCAGGTTAATGTCTCTCTCTCTACTACAGCAGGTTACTGTCTCTCTCTCTGCACAACAGCAGGTTAATGTCTCTCTCTCTACTACAGCAGGTTAATGTCTCTCTCTCTCTCTCTACGACAGCAGGTTAATGTCTGTCTCTCTCCACAAAAGCAGGTTAATGTCTCTCTCTCTCCACAACAGCAGGTTAATGTCTCTCTCTCTCTACAAAGCAGGTTAATGTCTCTCTCTCTCCACAAAGCAGGTTAATGTCTCTCTCTCTCTACAACAGCAGGTTAATGTCTCTCTCTCTCCTACAACAGCAGGTTAATGTCTCTCTCTCTCTCTCTACTACAGCAGGTTAATGTCTCTCTCTCTCTCTACAACAGCAGGTTAATGTCTCTCTCTCTCTCTCTCTACAACAGCAGGTTAATGTCTCTCTCTCTCTCTACAACAGCAGGTTAATGTCTCTCTCTCTCTACAACAGCAGGTTAATGTCTCTCTCTCTCTCTACAACAGCAGGTTAATGGCTCTCTCTCTCTCTACAACAGCAGGTTAATGTCTCTCTCTCTCTACAACAGCAGGTTAATGGCTCTCTCTCTCTCTACAACAGCAGGTTAATGTCTCTCTCTCTCTACAACAGCAGGTTAATGTCTCTCTCTCTCTACTCCACAGCAGGTTAATGTCTCTCTCTCTCTCTACAACAGCAGGTTAATGGCTCTCTCTCTCTACAACAGCAGGTTAATGTCTCTCTCTCTCTCTACTACAACAGCAGGTTAATGGCTCTCTCTCTCTCTACTACAACAGCAGGTTAATGTCTCTCTCTCTCTCTACAACAGCAGGTTAATGTCTCTCTCTCTCTCTCTACAACAGCAGGTTAATGTCTCTCTCTCTCCACAACAGCAGGTTAATGTCTCTCTCTCTCTCTCTCTCTACAACAGCAGGTTAATGTCTCTCTCTCTCTCTCTCTCTCTACAACAGCAGGTTAATGTCTCTCTCTCTCTCTCTCTAACAGCAGGTTAATGTCTCTCTCTACAACAGCAGGTTAATGTCTCTCTCTCTCTCTCTACAACAGCAGGTTAATGTCTCTCTCTCTACAACAGCAGGTTAATGTCTCTCTCTCTCTCTCTCTACAACAGCAGGTTAATGTCTCTCTCTCTCTCTCTACAACAGCAGGTTAATGTCTCTCTCTCTCTCTCTACAACAGCAGGTTAATGTCTCTCTCTCTACAACAGCAGGTTAATGTCTCTCTCTCTCTACAACAGCAGGTTAATGTCTCTCTCTCTCTCCACAACAGCAGGTTAATGTCTCTCTCTCTCTCTCTCTCTCTCTCTCACAACAGCAGGTTAATCTCTCTCTCTCTCTACTCTACTCTCTCTCTCTCTCTCTACAACAGCAGGTTAATGTCTCTCTCTCTCTCTCTACAACAGCAGGTTAATGTCTCTCTCTCTCTCTACTAACAGCAGGTTAATGTCTCTCTCTCTCACTACAACAGCAGGTTAATGTCTCTCTCTCTCTACTACAGCAGGTTAATGTCTCTCTCTACAACAGCAGGTTAATGTCTCTCTCTCTCTACAACAGCAGGTTAATGTCTCTCTCTCTCTCTCTACAACAGCAGGTTAATGTCTCTCTCTCTCTCTACAACAGCAGGTTAATGTCTCTCTCTCTCTACAACAGCAGGTTAATGTCTCTCTCTCTCTTCTACTACAGCAGGTTAATGTCTCTCTCTCTCTCTACAACAGCAGGTTAATGTCTCTCTCTCTCTACAGCAGGTTAATGTCTACAACAGCAGGTTAATGTCTCTCTCTCTCTCTACAACAGCAGGTTAATGGCTCTCTCTCTCTCTACAACAGCAGGTTAATGTCTCTCTCTCTCTACAACAGCAGGTTAATGTCTCTCTCTCTACAACAGCAGGTTAATCTCTCTCTACTCTCTCTCTCTCTCTACTACAGCAGGTTAATGTCTCTCTCTCTCTACAACAGCAGGTTAATGTCTCTCTCTCTCTCTACTACAGCAGGTTAATGTCTCTCTCTCTCTCTCTCTCTCTACTAAAGCAGGTTAATGTCTCTCTCTCTCTCTACAACAGCAGGTTAATGTCTCTCTCTCTCTCTACAACAGCTCTCTCTCTACAACAGCAGGTTAATGTCTCTCTCTCTCTCTCTCTCTCTCTCTCTCTCTCTACTGCAGCAGGTTAATGTCTCTCTCTCTCTACTACAGCAGGTTAATGTCTCTCTCTCTACAACAGCTCTCTCTCTCTACAACAGCAGGTTAATGTCTCTCTCTCTCTCTACAACAGCAGGTTAATGTCTCTCTCTCTCTCTCAACAGCAGGTTAATGTCTCTCTCTCTCTACTACAGCAGGTTAATGTCTCTCTCTACAACAGCAGGTTAATGTCTCTCTCTCTCTCTCTCTACAACAGCAGGTTAATGTCTCTCTCTACAACAGCAGGTTAAGGTTCTGTCAGGTTCTCTCTCTCTCTACAACAGCAGGTTAATGTCTCTCTCTCTCTCTCTACAACAGCAGGTTAATGTCTCTCTCTCTCTCTCTCTACAACAGCAGGTTAATGTCTCTCTCTCTCTCTCTCTACAACAGCAGGTTAATGGCTCTCTCTCTCTCTACAACAGCAGGTTAATGTCTCTCTCTCTCCACAACAGCAGGTTAATGTCTCTCTCTCTCTCTCTCTCTTCTCTCTCTCTCTCTACTACAGCAGGTTAATGGTCTCTCTCTCTCTCAGGTTAATGTCTCTCTCTACAACAGCAGGTTAATCTCTCTCTCTCTCTCTCAGGTTCTCTCTCTCTCTACTCAGCAGGTTAATGTCTCTCTCTCTACAGCAGGTTAATGTCTCTCTCTCTCTACAACAGCAGGTTAATGTCTCTCTCTCTACTCAGCAGGTTAATGTCTCTCTCTCTCTCTACAGCTCTCTCTCTCTACTACAGCAGGTTAATGTCTCTCTCTCTCTACTACAGCAGGTTAATGTCTCTCTCTCTCTACAGCAGGTTAATGTCTCTCTCTCTACAACAGCAGGTTAATGTCTCTCTCTCTCTCTCTCTCTACTCAGCAGGTTCTCTCTCTCTCTCTCTCTCTCTACAACAGCAGGTTAATGTCTCTCTCTCTCTACAACAGCATGTTAATGTCTCTCTCTACTACAACAGGTTAATGTCTCTCTCTCTCTCTCTACTGCAGCAGGTTAATGTCTCTCTCTCTCTCTCTACTACAGCAGGTTACTGTCTCTCTCTCTCTCCACAACAGCAGGTTAATGTCTCTCTCTCTCTCTCTCTCTCTCTCTCTCTCTCTCTCTCTCTCTCTCTCTACTGCAGCAGGTTAATGTCTCTCTCTCTCTACTACAGCAGGTTAATGTCTCTCTCTCCACAAAAGCAGGTTAATGTCTCTCTCTCTCCACAACAGCAGTTAATGTTAATCTCTCTCTCTCTCTCTACTACAGCAGGTTAATGTCTCTCTCTCTCTACAACAGCAGGTTAATGTCTCTCTCTCTCTACAACAGCAGGTTAATGTCTCTCTCTCTCTCTACTGCAGCAGGTTAATGTCTCTCTCTCTCTACTACAGCAGGTTAATGTCTCTCTCCACAACAGCAGGTTAATGTCTCTCTCTCTCTCTACAACAGCAGGTTAATGTCTCTCTCTCTCTACAACAGCAGGTTAATGTCTCTCTCTCTACTACAGCAGGTTAATGTCTCTCTCTACAACAGCAGGTTAATGTCTCTCTCTCTCTCTCTCTACAACAGCAGGTTAATGTCTCTCTCTCTCTCTACTACAGCAGGTTAATGTCTCTCTCTCTCTCTACTACAGCAGGTTAATGTCTCTCTCTCTCTTTCTACAACAGCAGGTTAATGTCTCTCTCTCTCTCTACTACAGCAGGTTAATGTCTCTCTCTCTCTTTCTACTACAGCAGGTTAATGTCTCTCTCTCTCTCTACAACAGCAGGTTAATGTCTCTCTCTCTCTCTCCACAACAGCAGGTTAATCTCTCTCTCTCTCTTTCTACTACAGCAGGTTAATGTCTCTCTCTCTCTCTCTACTACAGCAGGTTAATGTCTCTCTCTCTCTCTCTCTACAACAGCAGGTTAATGTCTCTCTCTCTCTCTCAGCAGGTTAATGTCTCTCTCTCTCTCTACTACAGCAGGTTAATGTCTCTCTCTCTCTACTACAGCAGGTTAATGTCTCTCTCTCTCTCTACAACAGCAGGTTAATGTCTCTCTCTCTCTCTACTAACAGCAGGTTAATGTCTCTCTCTCTCTACAACAGCAGGTTAATGTCTCTCTCTCTCTACAACAGCAGGTTAATGTCTCTCTCTCTCTCTCTACAACAGCAGGTTAATGTCTCTCTCTCTCTCTCTCTGTCTCTCTCTACTGCAGCAGGTTAATGTCTCTCTCTCTCTACTACAGCAGGTTAATGTCTCTCTCTCTACAACAGCAGGTTAATGTCTCTCTCTCTCTCCACAACAGCAGGTTAATGTCTCTCTCTCTCTCTACTAACAGCAGGTTAATGTCTCTCTCTCTACAAACAGCAGGTTAATGTCTCTCTCTCTCTACTACAGCAGGTTAATGTCTCTCTCTACAACAGCAGGTTAATGTCTCTCTCTCTCTCTCTCTCTACAACAGCAGGTTAATGTCTCTCTCTCTCTACTACAGCAGGTTAATGTCTCTCTCTCTCTCTCTCTTTCTACAACAGCAGGTTAATGTCTCTCTCTCTCTCTTTCTACTACAGCAGGTTAATGTCTCTCTCTCTCTCTACAACAGCAGGTTAATGTCTCTCTCTCTCTTTCTACTACAGCAGGTTAATGTCTCTCTCTCTCTTTCTACAACAGCAGGTTAATGTCTCTCTCTCTCTCTCTCTCTACAAAAGCAGGTTAATGTCTCTCTCTCTCTTTCTACTACAGCAGGTTAATGTCTCTCTCTCTCTACTACAGCAGGTTAATGTCTCTCTCTCTCTCTCTACTACAGCAGGTTAATCTCTCTCTCTCTACAACAGCAGGTTAATCTCTCTCTCTCTCTCTCTCTACAACAGCAGGTTAATGTCTCTCTCTCTCTACTACAGCAGGTTAATGTCTCTCTCTCTCTACAACAGCAGGTTAATGTCTCTCTCTCTCTCTACTAAAGCAGGTTAATGTCTATCTCTCTCCACAACAGCAGGTTAATGTCTCTCTCTCTCTACTACAGCAGGTTAATGTCTCTCTCTACAACAGCAGGTTAATGTCTCTCTCTCTCTCTCTCTCTCTCTCTCTCTCTCTCTCTCTCTCTCTCTCTCTACTGCAGCAGGTTAATGTCTCTCTCTCTCTACTACAGCAGGTTACTGTCTCTCTCTCCACAACAGCAGGTTAATGTCTCTCTCTCTCTCCACAACAGCAGGTTAATGTCTCTCTCTCTCTACTAACAGCAGGTTAATGTCTTCTCTCTCCACAACAGCAGGTTAATGTCTCTCTCTCTCTACTACAGCAGGTTAATGTCTCTCTCTACAACAGCAGGTTAATGTCTCTCTCTCTCTCTACTGCAGCAGGTTAATGTCTCTCTCTCTCTACTACAGCAGGTTACTGTCTCTCTCTCTCTCTTTCTACTACAGCAGGTTAATGTCTCTCTCTCTCTTTCTACTACAGCAGGTTAATGTCTCTCTCTCTCTTCTACTACAGCAGGTTAATGTCTCTCTCTCTCTTCTACTACAGCAGGTTACTGTCTCTCTCTCTCTTTCTACTACAGCAGGTTAATGTCTCTCTCTCTCTCTCACAACAGCAGGTTAATCTCTCTCTCTCTCTACCACAGCAGGTTAATGTCTCTCTCTCTCTACAACAGCAGGTTAATGTCTCTCTCTCTCTACAACAGCAGGTTAATGTCTCTCTCTCTCTCTCTCTCTCTACAACAGCAGGTTAATGTCTCTCTCTCTCTCTCTCTACAACAGCAGGTTAATGTCTCTCTCTCTCTCTCTCTCTCTACAACAGCAGGTTAATGTCTCTCTCTCTCTCTCTACAACAGCAGGTTAATGTCTCTCTCTCTCTCTCTCTCTACAACAGCAGGTTAATGTCTCTCTCTCTCTCTACAACAGCAGGTTAATGTCTCTCTCTCTCTCTCTCTACAACAGCAGGTTAACAACAGCAGGTTAATGCTCTCTCTCTCTCTCTCTACAACAGCAGGTTAATGGCTCTCTCTCTCTCTACAACAGCAGGTTAATGTCTCTCTCTCTCACAACAGCAGGTTAATGTCTCTCTCTCTCTCTCTCTCTCTCTCAGGTTAATCTCTCTCTCTCTCTCTCTCTCTCTCTCTCTCTCTCTCTCTCTCTCTCTACCACAGCTCAGCAGGTCTCTCTCTCTCTCTACTACAGCAGGTTAATGTCTCTCTCTCTACTACAGCAGGTTAATGTCTCTCTCTCTACTACAGCAGGTTAACGTCTCTCTCTCTCTACAACAGCAGGTTAATGTCTCTCACTCTCTACTACAGCAGGTTAACGTCTCTCTCTCTCTACAACAGCAGGTTAATGTCTCTCTCTCTCTCTCTCTCTCTCTCTCTCTCTCTCTCTCTCTCTCTCTCTCCACAACAGCTCTCTCTCTCTCTCTCTCTCTCTCTCTCTACAACAGCAGGTTAATGTCTCTCTCTCTCTACAACAGCATGTTAATGTCTCTCTCTACTACAACAGGTTAATGTCTCT
>NW_025749175.1:10000-26899 GCF_021184085.1 Oncorhynchus gorbuscha
ACAGCAGGTTAATGTCTCTCTCTCTCTCTCCACAAAAGCAGGTTAATGTCTCTCTCTCTCTCTCTCTACAACAGCAGGTTAATGGCTCTCTCTCTCTCTACAACAGCAGGTTAATGTCTCTCTCTCTCTCTCTCTCTACAACAGCAGGTTAATGTCTCTCTCTCTCTCTCTCTACAACAGCAGGTTAATCTCTCTCTCTCTCTCTCTCTCTCTACAACAGCAGGTTAATGTCTCTCTCTCTCTACAACAGCAGGTTAATGTCTCTCTCTCTCAGGTTCTCTCTCTCTACAACAGCAGGTTAATGTCTCTCTCTCTCTCTCTCTACAACAGCAGGTTAATGTCTCTCTCTCTCTCTACAACAGCAGGTTAATGTCTCTCTCTCTCTCTCTACAACAGCAGGTTAATGTCTCTCTCTCTCTCTCTCTCTCTACAACAGCAGGTTAATGTCTCTCTCTCTCTCTCTACAACAGCAGGTTAATGTCTCTCTCTCTACAACAGCAGGTTAATGTCTCTCTCTCTCTCTCTCTCTCTCTCTACAACAGCAGGTTAATGTCTCTCTCTCTCTCTCTCTCTCTCTCTCTCTCTCTCTCAAAAACAGGTTAATGTCTCTCTCTCTCTCTACAAACAGCAGGTTAATGTCTCTCTCTCTCTCTACTACAGCAGGTTAATGTCTCTCTCTCTCAACAGCAGGTTAATGTCTCTCTCTCTACTACAGCAGGTTAATGTCTCTCTCTCTCTCTCTCTCTACTACAGCAGGTTAATGTCTCTCTCTCTACTACAGCAGGTTAATGTCTCTCTCTCTCTACAACAGCAGGTTAATGTCTCTCTCTCTCTACTACAGCAGGTTAATGTCTCTCTCTCTCTACAACAGCAGGTTAATGTCTCTCTCTCTCTCTCTCTCTCTCTCTCTACTCAGCAGGTTAATCTCTCTCTCTCTCTACAACAGCAGGTTAATGTCTCTCTCTCTCTACAACAGCAGGTTAATGTCTCTCTCTCTCTACAACAGCAGGTTAATGTCTCTCTCTACTACAAGCAGGTTAATGTCTCTCTCTCTCTCTACTACAGCAGGTTAATGTCTCTCTCTCTCTCTACTACAGCAGGTTACTGTCTCTCTCTCTCTCTCTCTCTACTGCAGCAGGTTAATGTCTCTCTCTCTCTCTACTACAGCAGGTTAATGTCTCTCTCTCTCTCTCTCTCTCACAACAGCAGGTTAATGTCTCTCTCTCTCTCTCTCTACTACAGCAGGTTAATGTCTCTCTCTCTCTCTCTACTACAGCAGGTTAATGTCTCTCTCTCTCTCTCTCTACAACAGCAGGTTAATGTCTCTCTCTCTCTCTACAACAGCAGGTTAATGTCTCTCTCTCTCTACAACAGCAGGTTAATGTCTCTCTCTCTCTCTCTCTCTCTAATGTCTCTCTCTCTCTCTACTACAGCTCTCTCTCTCTCTCTCTCTCTCTCTCTCTCTCTCTCTCTCTCTCTCTACTGCAGCAGGTTAATGTCTCTCTCTCTCTACTACAGCAGGTTAATGTCTCTCTCTCCACAAAAGCAGGTTAATGTCTCTCTCTCTCCACAAACAGCAGGTTAATGTCTCTCTCTCTCTCTACTAAAGCAGGTTAATGTCTATCTCTCTCCACAAAAGCAGGTTTATGTCTCTCTCTCTCTCTACAGCAGGTTAATGTCTCTCTCACAACAGCAGGTTAATGTCTCTCTCTCTCTCTCTCTACTGCAGCAGGTTAATGTCTCTCTCTCTCTACTACAGCAGGTTACTGTCTCTCTCTCCACAAAAGCAGGTTAATGTCTCTCTCTCTCTCTACTACAGCAGGTTAATGTCTCTCTCTCTCTACAAAAGCAGGTTTAATGTCTCTACTACAGCAGGTTAATGTCTCTCTCTACAACAGCAGGTTAATGTCTCTCTCTCTCTCTCTCTACTGCAGCAGGTTAATGTCTCTCTCTCTCTACTACAGCAGGTTACTGTCTCTCTCTCTCTTTCTACTACAGCAGGTTAATGTCTCTCTCTCTCTTTCTACTACAGCAGGTTAATGTCTCTCTCTCTCTTTCTACTACAGCAGGTTAATGTCTCTCTCTCTCTTTCTACTACAGCAGGTTACTGTCTCTCTCTCTCTTTCTACTACAGCAGGTTAATGTCTCTCTCTCTCTCCACAACAGCAGGTTAATGTCTCTCTCTCTTTCTACTACAGCAGGTTAATGTCTCTCTCTCTCTTTCTACTACAGCAGGTTAATGTCTCTCTCTCTCTTTCTACTACAGCAGGTTAATGTCTCTCTCTCTCTCTCTCTCTCTCTCTACTGCAGCAGGTTAATGTCTCTCTCTCTCTACTACAGCAGGTTAATGTCTCTCTCTCTCTCCACAACAGCAGGTTAATGTCTCTCTCTCTCTCTACTAAAGCAGGTTAATGTCTATCTCTCTCCACAAAAGCAGGTTTATGTCTCTCTCTCTCTACTACAGCAGGTTAATGTCTCTCTCTACAACAGCAGGTTAATGTCTCTCTCTCTCTCTCTCTCTCTCTCTCTCTACTGCAGCAGGTTAATGTCTCTCTCTCTCTACTACAGCAGGTTACTGTCTCTCTCTCCACAAAAGCAGGTTAATGTCTCTCTCTACAACAGCAGGTTAATGTCTCTCTCTCTCTCTCTCTACTGCAGCAGGTTAATGTCTCTCTCTCTCTACTACAGCAGGTTACTGTCTCTCTCTCTCTTTCTACTACAGCAGGTTAATGTCTCTCTCTCTCTTTCTACTACAGCAGGTTAATGTCTCTCTCTCTCTTTCTACTACAGCAGGTTAATGTCTCTATCTCTCTTTCTACTACAGCAGGTTACTGTCTCTCTCTCTCTTTCTACTACAGCAGGTTAATGTCTCTCTCTCTCTCTCCACAAAAGCAGGTTAATGTCTCTCTCTCTTTCTACTACAGCAGGTTAATGTCTCTCTCTCTCTTTCTACTACAGCAGGTTAATGTCTCTCTCTCTCTCTCTCTCTCTACTGCAGCAGGTTAATGTCTCTCTCTCTCTACTACAGCAGGTTAATGTCTCTCTCTCTCTCCACAACAGCAGGTTAATGTCTCTCTCTCTCTCTACTGCAGCAGGTTAATGTCTATCTCTCTCCACAAAAGCAGGTTTATGTCTCTCTCTCTCTACTACAGCAGGTTAATGTCTCTCTCTACAACAGCAGGTTAATGTCTATCTCTCTCCACAAAAGCAGGTTTATGTCTCTCTCTCTCTACTGCAGCAGGTTAATGTCTCTCTCTCTCTACTACAGCAGGTTACTGTCTCTCTCTCCACAAAAGCAGGTTAATGTCTCTCTCTCTCTCCACAACAGCAGGTTAATGTCTCTCTCTCTCTCTACTAAAGCAGGTTAATGTCTATCTCTCTCCACAAAAGCAGGTTTATGTCTCTCTCTCTCTACTACAGCAGGTTAATGTCTCTCTCTACAACAGCAGGTTAATGTCTCTCTCTCTCTCTCTCTACTGCAGCAGGTTAATGTCTCTCTCTCTACTACAGCAGGTTACTGTCTCTCTCTCTCTTTCTACTACAGCAGGTTAATGTCTCTCTCTCTCTTTCTACTACAGCAGGTTAATGTCTCTCTCTCTCTTTCTACTACAGCAGGTTAATGTCTCTCTCTCTCTTTCTACTACAGCAGGTTACTGTCTCTCTCTTTCTACTACAGCAGGTTAATGTCTCTCTCTCTCTCCACAAAAGCAGGTTAATGTCTCTCTCTCTCTTTCTACTACAGCAGGTTAATGTCTCTCTCTCTCTTTCTACTACAGCAGGTTAATGTCTCTCTCTCTCTTTCTACTACAGCAGGTTAATGTCTCTCTCTCTCTCTCTACTGCAGCAGGTTAATGTCTCTCTCTCTCTCTCTCTCTCTACTACAGCAGGTTAATGTCTCTCTCTCTCTCCACAACAGCAGGTTAATGTCTCTCTCTCTCTCTCTACTAAAGCAGGTTAATGTCTATCTCTCTCCACAAAAGCAGGTTTATGTCTCTCTCTCTCTACTACAGCAGGTTAATGTCTCTCTCTACAACAGCAGGTTAATGTCTCTCTCTCTCTCTCTCTCTCTCTCTCTCTCTCTCTCTCTCTCTCTCTCTCTCTCTCTCTCTCTACTGCAGCAGGTTAATGTCTCTCTCTCTCTACTACAGCAGGTTACTGTCTCTCTCTCCACAAAAGCAGGTTAATGTCTCTCTCTCTCTCCACAACAGCAGGTTAATGTCTCTCTCTCTCTCTACTAAAGCAGGTTAATGTCTATCTCTCTCCACAAAAGCAGGTTTATGTCTCTCTCTCTACTACAGCAGGTTAATGTCTCTCTCTACAACAGCAGGTTAATGTCTCTCTCTCTCTCTCTCTCTACTGCAGCAGGTTAATGTCTCTCTCTCTACTACAGCAGGTTAATGTCTCTCTCTCTACAACAGCAGGTTAATGTCTCTCTCTCTCTCTACAACAGCAGGTTAATGTCTCTCTCTCTCTCTCTCTACTACAGCAGGTTAATGTCTCTCTCTCTCTCTCTACTACAGCAGGTTAATGTCTCTCTCTCTACTACAGCAGGTTAATGTCTCTCTCTCTCTACAACAGCAGGTTAATGTCTCTCTCTCTCTCTACAACAGCAGGTTAATGTCTCTCTCTCTCTCTCTCTACAACAGCAGGTTAATGTCTCTCTCTCTCTCTCTACTACAGCAGGTTAATGTCTCTCTCTCTCTCTACTACAGCAGGTTAATGTCTCTCTATCTACTACAACAGGTTAATGTCTCTATCTCTCTACAACAGCAGGTTAATGTCTCTCTCTCTCTACAACAGCAGGTTAATGTCTCTCTCTCTCTCTCTCTCTACTCTAGCAGGTTAATCTCTCTCTCTCTCTCTCTCTCTCTACTCTAGCAGGTTAATGTCTCTCTCTCTCTCTCTACTCTAGCAGGTTAATGTCTCTCTCTCTCTCTCTCTCTCTCTCTCTCTCTCTCTCTCTACTGCAGCAGGTTAATGTCTCTCTCTCTCTCTCTCTCTCTCTCTACTCTAGCAGGTTAATGTCTCTCTCTCTCTACAACAGCAGGTTAATGTCTCTCTCTCTCTACTACAGCAGGTTAATGCCTATCTCTCTCTACAACAGCATGTTAATGTCTCTCTCTCTACTACAGCAGGTTAATGTCTCTCTCTCTACTACAGGAGGTTAATGTCTCTCTCTCTCTACAACAGGAGGTTAATGTCTCTCTCTCTCTCTACAACAGGAGGTTAATGTCTCTCTCTCTACTACAGCAGGGTAATGTCTCTCTCTCTCATTCTCTACTACAGCAGGTTAATGTCTCTCTCTCTCTCTACAACAGCAGGTTAATGTCCCTCTCTCTCTCTCTCTCTCTCTCTCTACAACAGCAGGTTAATGTCTCTCTCTCTCTCTACAACAGCAGGTTAATGTCTCTCTCTCTCTCACAACAGCAGGTTAATGTCTCTCTCTCTCTCTCTCTCTCTCTCTCTACAACAGCAGGTTAATGTCTCTCTCTCTCTCTCTCTCTCTCTCTCTCTAATGTCTCTCTCTACAACAGCAGGTTAATGTCTCTCTCTCTCTCTACTACAGCAGGTTAATGACTCTTTCTCTCTCTCTCTCTCTCTACAACAGCAGGTTAATGTCTCTCTCTCTCTACTACAGCAGGTTAATGCCTATCTCTCTCTACAACAGCATGTTAATGTCTCTCTCTCTCTCTACTACAGCAGGTTAATGTCTCTCTCTCTCTACTACAGCATGTTAATGTCTCTCTCTCTACTACAGCAGGTTAATGTCTCTCTCTCTACTACAGCAGGTTAATGTCTCTCTCTCTCTACTACAGCAGGTTAATGTCTCTCTCTCACAACAGCATGTTAATCTCTCTCTCAGGTTCTCTCTCTACTACAGCAGGTTAATGTCTCTCTCTCTACTACAGCAGGTTAATGTCTCTCTCTCTACTACAGCATGTTAATGTCTCTCTCTCTCTCTCTCTACAACAGCAGGTTAATGTCTCTCTCTCTCTCTCTCTACTACAGCAGGTTAATGTCTCTCTCTCTCTCTTCTACTACAGCAGGTTAATGTCTCTCTCTCTACAACAGCAGGTTAATGTCTCTCTCTCTCTCTCTCTACAACAGCAGGTTAATGCTCTCTCTCTCTCTACAACAGCAGGTTAATGTCTCTCTCTCTCTCTCTCTCTCTCTCTACAACAGCAGGTTAATGTCTCTCTCTCTCTCTCTCTCTCTACAACAGCAGGTTAATGTCTCTCTCTCTCTCTCTCTACAACAGCAGGTTAATGTCTCTCTCTCTCTCTCTCTCTACAACAGCAGGTTAATGTCTCTCTCTCTCAACAGCAGGTTCTCTCTCTCTCTACAACAGCAGGTTAATGTCTCTCTCTCTCTCTACAACAGCAGGTTAATGTCTCTCTCTCTCTCTACAACAGCAGGTTAATGTTAATGTCTCTCTCTCTACAACAGCAGGTTAATGTCTCTCTCTCTCTCTCTACAACAGCAGGTTAATGTCTCTCTCTCTCTCTCTCTCTACAACAGCAGGTTAATGTCTCTCTCTCTCTCACAACAGCAGGTTAATGTCTCTCTCTCTCTCTACAACAGCAGGTTAATGTCTCTCTCTCTCAGGTTCTCTCTCTCTCTCTACTACAGCAGGTTAATGTCTCTCTCTCTACTACAGCAGGTTAATGTCTCTCTCTCTACTCTACACAGCAGGTTAATGTCTCTCTCTCTCTCTCTCTCTCTCTACTACTACAGCAGGTTAATGTCTCTCTCTCTCTCAGGTTAATGTCTCTCTCTCTACACAGCAGGTTAATGTCTCTCTCTCTACTACAGCAGGTTAATGTCTCTCTCTCTCTACAACAGCAGGTTAATGTCTCTCTCTCTCTACTACAGCAGGTTAATGTCTCTCTCTCTCTACAACAGCAGGTTAATGTCTCTCTCTCTCTCTCTCTCTACTACAGCTCTCTCTCTCTCTACAGCTCTCTCTCTCTCTCTCTCTACTCTACAACAGCAGGTTAATGTCTCTCTCTCTCTACAACAGCAGGTTAATGTTCAGCATGTTCTCTCTACTACAACAGGTTAATGTCTCTCTCTCTCTCTCTCTCTACTGCAGCAGGTTAATGTCTCTCTCTCTCTCTCTACTACAGCAGGTTACTGTCTCTCTCTCTCTCTCTACAACAGCAGGTTAATGTCTCTCTCTCTCTCTACTACAGCAGGTTCTGTCTCTCTCTCTCTACAACAGCAGGTTAATGTCTCTCTCTCTCTCTCTCTACTGCAGCAGGTTAATGTCTCTCTCTCTCTACAACAGCAGGTTAATGTCTCTCTCTCTCTCTACAACAGCAGGTTAATTCTCTCTCTCTACAACAGCTCTCTCTACTACAGCAGGTTAATGTCTCTCTCTCTCTCACAACAGCAGGTTAATGTCTCTCTCTCTCTCTACTACAGCAGGTTACTGTCTCTCTCTCTCTCCACAACAGCAGGTTAATGTCTCTCTCTCTCTCTCTCTCTCTCTCTCTCTAGCAGCAGGTTAATCTCTCTCTCTCTCTACTGCAGCAGGTTAATGTCTCTCTCTCTCTACTACAGCAGGTTAATGTCTCTCTCTCCACAAAAGCAGGTTAATGTCTCTCTCTCTCCACAACAGCAGGTTAATGTCTCTCTCTCTCTCTACTAAAGCAGGTTAATGTCTCTCTCTCTCTCCACAAAAGCAGGTTAATGGCTCTCTCTCTCTCTCTACAACAGCAGGTTAATGTCTCTCTCTCTCTACAACAGCAGGTTAATGTCTCTCTCTCTCTCTCTCTCTACTGCAGCAGGTTAATGTCTCTCTCTCTCTACTACAGCAGGTTACTGTCTCTCTCTCCACAAAAGCAGGTTAATGTCTCTCTCTCTCTCTACTAAAGCAGGTTAATGTCTATCTCTCTCCACAAAAGCAGGTTTATGTCTCTCTCTCTCTACTACAGCAGGTTAATGTCTCTCTCTACAACAGCAGGTTAATGTCTCTCTCTCTCTCTCTCTCTACTGCAGCAGGTTAATGTCTCTCTCTACTACTACAGCAGGTTAATGTCTCTCTCTCTCTTTCTACTACAGCAGGTTAATGTCTCTCTCTCTCTTTCTACTACAGCAGGTTAATGTCTCTCTCTCAGGCAGGTTCTTTCTACTACAGCAGGTTAATGTCTCTCTCTCTCTTTCTACTACAGCAGGTTAATGTCTCTCTCTCTCTTTCTACTACAGCAGGTTAATGTCTCTCTCTCTCTCCACAAAAGCAGGTTAATGTCTCTCTCTCTCTTTCTACTACAGCAGGTTAATGTCTCTCTCTCTTTCTACTACAGCAGGTTAATGTCTCTCTCTCTTTCTACTACAGCAGGTTAATGTCTCTCTCTCTCTCTCTCTCTCTACTGCAGCAGGTTAATGTCTCTCTCTCTCTACTACAGCAGGTTAATGTCTCTCTCTCCACAACAGCAGGTTAATGTCTCTCTCTCTCTCTACTAAAGCAGGTTAATGTCTATCTCTCTCCACAAAAGCAGGTTTATGTCTCTCTCTCTCTACTACAGCAGGTTAATGTCTCTCTCTACAACAGCAGGTTAATGTCTCTCTCTCTCTCTCTCTCTCTCTCTCTCTCTCTCTCTCTCTACTGCAGCAGGTTAATGTCTCTCTCTCTCTACTACAGCAGGTTAATGTCTCTCTCTCCACAAAAGCAGGTTAATGTCTCTCTCTCTCCACAACAGCAGGTTAATGTCTCTCTCTCTACAACAGCAGGTTAATGTCTCTCTCTCTCTCTACAACAGCAGGTTAATGTCTCTCTCTCTCTACAACAGCAGGTTAATGTCTCTCTCTCTCTCTACAACAGCAGGTTAATGTCTCTCTCTCTCTCTCTCTACTACAGCAGGTTAATGTCTCTCTCTCTCTCTACTACAGCAGGTTAATGTCTCTCTCTCTACTACAACAGGTTAATGTCTCTCTCTCTCTACAACAGCAGGTTAATGTCTCTCTCTCTCTTTCTACTACAGCAGGTTACTGTCTCTCTCTCTCTTTCTACTACAGCAGGTTAATGTCTCTCTCTCTCTCTCCACAAAAGCAGGTTAATGTCTCTCTCTCTCTCTCTCTACAACAGCAGGTTAATGGCTCTCTCTCTCTCTACAACAGCAGGTTAATGTCTCTCTCTCTCTCTCTCTCTCTACAACAGCAGGTTAATGTCTCTCTCTCTCTCTCTCTACAACAGCAGGTTAATGTCTCTCTCTCTCTCTCTCTACAACAGCAGGTTAATGTCTCTCTCTCTCTCTCTCTCTCTCTCTACAACAGCAGGTTAATGTCTCTCTCTCTCTCTCTCTCTCTACAACAGCAGGTTAATGTCTCTCTCTCTCTCTCTCTCTACAACAGCAGGTTAATGTCTCTCTCTCTCTCTACAACAGCAGGTTAATGTCTCTCTCTCTCTCTCTCTACAACAGCAGGTTAATGCTCTCTCTCTCTCTCTCTCTACAACAGCAGGTTAATGCTCTCTCTCTCTCTACAACAGCAGGTTAATGTCTCTCTCTCTCCACAACAGCAGGTTAATGTCTCTCTCTCTCTCTCTCTCACAACAGCAGGTTAATGTCTCTCTCTCTACAACAGCAGGTTAATGTCTCTCTCTCCACTCAGCAGGTTCTCTCTCTCTCTCTCTCTCTCAGGTTCTCTCTCTCTCTCTCTCTCTCTCTCTACCACAGCAGGTTAATGTCTCTCTCTCTCTCTCTCTCTCTCTCTCTCTCTACTACAGCAGGTTAATGTCTCTCTCTACTACAGCAGGTTAATGTCTCTCTCTCTACTACAGCAGGTTAACGTCTCTCTCTCTCTATAACAGCAGGTTAATGTCTCTCACTCTCTACTACAGCAGGTTAACGTCTCTCTCTCTCTACAACAGCAGGTTAATGTCTCTCTCTCTCTCTCACTCTCTATCTCTCTCTCTCTCTCTCTCTCTCTCTCTCTCTCTACAACAGCAGGTTAATGTCTCTCTCTCTCTACAACAGCAGGTTAATGTCTCTCTCTCTCTACAACAGCATGTTAATGTCTCTCTCTACTACAACAGGTTAATGTCTCTCTCTCTCTCTCTCTCTCTACTGCAGCAGGTTAATGTCTCTCTCTCTCTCTCTACTACAGCAGGTTACTGTCTCTCTCTCTCTCTCTCTCTCTACTGCAGCAGGTTAATGTCTCTCTCTCTCTCTCTACTACAGCAGGTTACTGTCTCTCTCTCTCTCCACAACAGCAGGTTAATGTCTCTCTCTCTCTCTCTCTCTCTACTGCAGCAGGTTAATGTCTCTCTCTCTCTACTACAGCAGGTTACTGTCTCTCTCTCTCTCTCTCTACAACAGCAGGTTAATGGCCCTCTCTCTCTCTACAACAGCAGGTTAATGTCTCTCTCTCTCCACAACAGCAGGTTAATGTCTCTCTCTCTCTCTCTCTCTCAGGTTCTCTCTAATCTCTCTCTCTCTCAGGTTCTCTCTCTCTCTCTCTCTCAGGTTCTCTCTCTCTCTCTCTACAACAGCAGGTTAATGTCTCTCTCTCTACTGCAGCAGGTTAATGTCTCTCTCTCTCTACTACAGCAGGTTACTGTCTCTCTCTCCACAAAAGCAGGTTAATGTCTCTCTCTCTCCACAAACACAGGTTAATGTCTCTCTCTCTCTCTACTAAAGCAGGTTAATGTCTATCTCTCTCCACAAAAGCAGGTTTATGTCTCTCTCTCTCTACAACAGCAGGTTAATGTCTCTCTCTCTCTCTCTCTACTGCAGCAGGTTAATGTCTCTCTCTCTCTACTACAGCAGGTTACTGTCTCTCTCTCCACAAAAGCAGGTTAATGTCTCTCTCTCTCTCTACTAAAGCAGGTTAATGTCTATCTCTCTCCACAAAAGCAGGTTTATGTCTCTCTCTCTCTACTACAGCAGGTTAATGTCTCTCTCTACAACAGCAGGTTAATGTCTCTCTCTCTCTCTCTCTACTGCAGCAGGTTAATGTCTCTCTCTCTCTACTACAGCAGGTTACTGTCTCTCTCTCTCTTTCTACTACAGCAGGTTAATGTCTCTCTCTCTCTTTCTACTACAGCAGGTTAATGTCTCTCTCTCTCTTTCTACTACAGCAGGTTAATGTCTCTCTCTCTCTTTCTACTACAGCAGGTTACTGTCTCTCTCTCTCTTTCTACTACAGCAGGTTAATGTCTCTCTCTCTCTCTCCACAAAAGCAGGTTAATGTCTCTCTCTCTCTTTCTACTACAGCAGGTTAATGTCTCTCTCTCTCTTTCTACTACAGCAGGTTAATGTCTCTCTCTCTCTTTCTACTACAGCAGGTTAATGTCTCTCTCTCTCTCTCTCTCTCTACTGCAGCAGGTTAATGTCTCTCTCTCTCTACTACAGCAGGTTAATGTCTCTCTCTCTCTCCACAACAGCAGGTTAATGTCTCTCTCTCTCTCTACTAAAGCAGGTTAATGTCTATCTCTCTCCACAAAAGCAGGTTTATGTCTCTCTCTCTCTACTACAGCAGGTTAATGTCTCTCTCTACAACAGCAGGTTAATGTCTCTCTCTCTCTCTCTCTCTCTCTCTCTCTCTACTGCAGCAGGTTAATGTCTCTCTCTCTCTACTACAGCAGGTTACTGTCTCTCTCTCCACAAAAGCAGGTTAATGTCTCTCTCTACAACAGCAGGTTAATGTCTCTCTCTCTCTCTCTCTACTGCAGCAGGTTAATGTCTCTCTCTCTCTACTACAGCAGGTTACTGTCTCTCTCTCTCTTTCTACTACAGCAGGTTAATGTCTCTCTCTCTCTTTCTACTACAGCAGGTTAATGTCTCTCTCTCTCTTTCTACTACAGCAGGTTAATGTCTCTATCTCTCTTTCTACTACAGCAGGTTACTGTCTCTCTCTCTCTTTCTACTACAGCAGGTTAATGTCTCTCTCTCTCTCTCCACAAAAGCAGGTTAATGTCTCTCTCTCTCTTTCTACTACAGCAGGTTAATGTCTCTCTCTCTCTTTCTACTACAGCAGGTTAATGTCTCTCTCTCTCTCTCTCTCTCTACTGCAGCAGGTTAATGTCTCTCTCTCTCTACTACAGCAGGTTAATGTCTCTCTCTCTCTCCACAACAGCAGGTTAATGTCTCTCTCTCTCTCTACTACAGCAGGTTAATGTCTATCTCTCTCCACAAAAGCAGGTTTATGTCTCTCTCTCTCTACTACAGCAGGTTAATGTCTCTCTCTACAACAGCAGGTTAATGTCTCTCTCTCTCTCTCTCTCTCTCTCTCTACTGCAGCAGGTTAATGTCTCTCTCTCTCTACTACAGCAGGTTACTGTCTCTCTCTCCACAAAAGCAGGTTAATGTCTCTCTCTCTCTCCACAACAGCAGGTTAATGTCTCTCTCTCTCTCTACTAAAGCAGGTTAATGTCTATCTCTCTCCACAAAAGCAGGTTTATGTCTCTCTCTCTCTACTACAGCAGGTTAATGTCTCTCTCTACAACAGCAGGTTAATGTCTCTCTCTCTCTCTCTCTACTGCAGCAGGTTAATGTCTCTCTCTCTCTACTACAGCAGGTTACTGTCTCTCTCTCTCTTTCTACTACAGCAGGTTAATGTCTCTCTCTCTCTTTCTACTACAGCAGGTTAATGTCTCTCTCTCTCTTTCTACTACAGCAGGTTAATGTCTCTCTCTCTCTTTCTACTACAGCAGGTTACTGTCTCTCTCTCTCTTTCTACTACAGCAGGTTAATGTCTCTCTCTCTCTCTCCACAAAAGCAGGTTAATGTCTCTCTCTCTCTTTCTACTACAGCAGGTTAATGTCTCTCTCTCTCTTTCTACTACAGCAGGTTAATGTCTCTCTCTCTCTTTCTACTACAGCAGGTTAATGTCTCTCTCTCTCTCTCTCTACTGCAGCAGGTTAATGTCTCTCTCTCTCTACTACAGCAGGTTAATGTCTCTCTCTCTCTCCACAACAGCAGGTTAATGTCTCTCTCTCTCTCTCTCTCTCTCTACTAAAGCAGGTTAATGTCTATCTCTCTCCACAAAAGCAGGTTTATGTCTCTCTCTCTCTACTACAGCAGGTTAATGTCTCTCTCTACAACAGCAGGTTAATGTCTCTCTCTCTCTCACTCTCTCTCTCTCTCTCTCTCTCTCTCTCTCTCTCTACTGCAGCAGGTTAATGTCTCTCTCTCTCTACTACAGCAGGTTACTGTCTCTCTCTCCACAAAAGCAGGTTAATGTCTCTCTCTCTCCACAACAGCAGGTTAATGTCTCTCTCTCTCTCTACTAAAGCAGGTTAATGTCTATCTCTCTCCACAAAAGCAGGTTTATGTCTCTCTCTCTCTACAGCAGGTTAATGTCTCTCTCTCTACAACAGCAGGTTAATGTCTCTCTCTCTCTCTCTCTCTACTGCAGCAGGTTAATGTCTCTCTCTCTACTACAGCAGGTTAATGTCTCTCTCTCTCTACAACAGCAGGTTAATGTCTCTCTCTCTCTACAACAGCAGGTTAATGTCTCTCTCTCTCTCTCTCTACTACAGCAGGTTAATGTCTCTCTCTCTCTCTCTACTACAGCAGGTTAATGTCTCTCTCTCTACTACAGCAGGTTAATGTCTCTCTCTCTACAACAGCAGGTTAATGTCTCTCTCTCTCTCTACAACAGCAGGTTAATGTCTCTCTCTCTCTCTCTCTACAACAGCAGGTTAATGTCTCTCTCTCTCTCTCTCTACTACAGCAGGTTAATGTCTCTCTCTCTCTCTACTACAGCAGGTTAATGTCTCTCTATCTACTACAACAGGTTAATGTCTCTATCTCTCTACAACAGCAGGTTAATGTCTCTCTCTCTCTACAACAGCAGGTTAATGTCTCTCTCTCTCTCTCTCTCTACTCTAGCAGGTTAATGTCTCTCTCTCTCTCTCTCAGGTTAATCTCTCTCTCTCTACTCTAGCAGGTTAATGTCTCTCTCTCTCTCTCTACTCAGCAGGTTAATGTCTCTCTCTCTCTCTCTCTCTCTCTCTCTCTCTCTCTCTACTGCAGCAGGTTAATGTCTCTCTCTCTCTCTCTCTCTCTCTCTACTCTAGCAGGTTAATGTCTCTCTCTCTCTACAACAGCAGGTTAATGTCTCTCTCTCTCTACTACAGCAGGTTAATGCCTATCTCTCTCTACAACAGCATGTTAATGTCTCTCTCTCTACTACAGCAGGTTAATGTCTCTCTCTCTACTACAGGAGGTTAATGTCTCTCTCTCTCTACAACAGCAGGTTAATGTCTCTCTCTCTCTCTACAACAGCAGGTTAATGTCTCTCTCTCTACTACAGCAGGTTAATGTCTCTCTCTCTCTTCTCTACTACAGCAGGTTAATGTCTCTCTCTCTCTCTACAACAGCAGGTTAATGTCTCTCTCTCTCAGGTTCTCTCTCTCTCTACAACAGCAGGTTAATGTCTCCCTCTCTCTACAACAGCAGGTTAATGTCTCTCTCTCTCCACAACAGCAGGTTAATGTCTTCTCTCTCTACAACAGCAGGTTCTCTCTCTCTCTCTACAACAGCAGGTTAATGTCTCTCTCTCTCTCTCTCTCAGCAGGTTCTCTCTCTCTACAACAGCAGGTTAATGTCTCTCTCTCTACCCTACAGCAGTTTAATGACTCTTTCTCTCTCTCTCTCTACAACAGCAGGTTAATGTCTCTCTCTCTCTCTCTACAACAGCAGGTTAATGTCTCTCTCTCTCTACAACAGCAGGTTAATGTCTCTCTCTCTCTCTCTCTACTACAGCAGGTTAATGTCTCTCTCTCTCTACTACAGCAGGTTAATGTCTCTCTCTCTCTCTACTACAGCAGGTTAATGTCTCTAATCTCTCTACTACAGCAGGTTAATGTCTCTCTCTCTCTACAACAGCAGGTTAATGTCTCTCTCTCTCTACTACAGCAGGTTAATGTCTCTCTCTCTCTCTACTACAGCAGGTTAATGTCTCTCTCTCTCTCTCTACAACAGCAGGTTAATGTCTCTCTCTCTCTCTCTCTACTACAGCAGGTTAATGTCTCTCTCTCTCTACTACAGCAGGTTAATGTCTCTCTCTCTCTCAGCAGGTTAATGTCTCTCTCTACTACAGCAGGTTAATGTCTCTATCTCTCTACAACAGCAGGTTAATGTCTCTCTCTCTCTACAACAGCAGGTTAATGTCTCTCTCTCTCTCTCTCTACAACAGCAGGTTAATGTCTCTCTCTCTCTCTCTCTCTACTCTAGCAGGTTAATGTCTCTCTCTCTCTCTCTCTCTCTACAACAGCAGGTTAATGGTTAATGTCTCTCTCTCTCTCTCTACAACAGCAGGTTAATCTCTCTCTCTCTCTCTCTCTCTACTCTCTAGCAGGTTAATGTCTCTCTCTCTCTACAACAGCAGGTTAATGTCTCTCTCTCTCTACTACAGCAGGTTAATGCCTATCTCTCTCTACAACAGCATGTTAATGTCTCTCTCTCTACTACAGCAGGTTAATGTCTCTCTCTCTACTACAGGAGGTTAATGTCTCTCTCTCTCTACAACAGGAGGTTAATGTCTCTCTCTCTCTCTACAACAGGAGGTTAATGTCTCTCTCTCTACTACAGCAGGGTAATGTCTCTCTCTCTCATTCTCTACTACAGCAGGTTAATGTCTCTCTCTCTCTCTACAACAGCAGGTTAATGTCTCTCTCTCTCTCTCTCTCTCTCTACAACAGCAGGTTAATGTCTCCCTCTCTCTACAACAGCAGGTTAATGTCTCTCTCTCTCTCCACAACAGCAGGTTAATGTCCCTCTCTCTCTCTCTCTCTCTCTCTACAACAGCAGGTTAATGTCTCTCTCTCTCTCTCTCTCTCTCTCTCTCTCTCTACAACAGCAGGTTAATGTCTCTCTCTCTACCCTACAGCAGTTTAATGACTCTCTCTCTCTCTCTCTCTCTCTACAACAGCAGGTTAATGTCTCTCTCTCTCTACTACAGCAGGTTAATGCCTATCTCTCTCTACAACAGCATGTTAATGTCTCTCTCTCTCTCTACTACAGCAGGTTAATGTCTCTCTCTCTCTACTACAGCATGTTAATGTCTCTCTCTCTCTACTACAGCAGGTTAATGTCTCTCTCTCTACTACAGCAGGTTAATGTCTCTCTCTCTACTACAGCATGTTAATGTCTCTCTCTCTCTACTACAGCATGTTAATGTCTCTCTCTCTACTACAGCAGGTTAATGTCTCTCTCTCTACTACAGCAGGTTAATGTCTCTCTCTCTACTACAGCATGTTAATGTCTCTCTCTCTACTACAGCAGGTTAATGTCTCTCTCTCTACTACAGCATGTTAATCTCTCTCTCTCTCTCTCTCTCTCTCTACTGCAGCAGGTTAATGTCTCTCTCTCTCTCTCTCTCTCTACTCTAGCAGGTTAATGTCTCTCTCTCTCTACAACAGCAGGTTAATGCCTATCTCTCTCTACTACAGCAGGTTAATGCCTATCTCTCTCTACAACAGCATGTTAATGTCTCTCTCTCTCTCTACTACAGCATGTTAATGTCTCTCTCTCTCTCTACAACAGCAGGTTAATGTCTCTCTCTCTCTACTACAGCAGGTTAATGTCTCTCTCTCTACTACAGCAGGTTAATGTCTCTCTCTCTCTACTACAGCATGTTAATGTCTCTCTCTCTACTACAGCAGGTTAATGTCTCTCTCTCTACTACAGCAGGTTAATGTCTCTCTCTCTACTACAGCAGGTTAATGTCTCTCTCTACTACAGCATGTTAATGTCTCTCTCTCTACTACAGCAGGTTAATGTCTCTCTCTCTACTACAGCAGGTTAATGTCTCTCTCTCTACTACAGCAGGTTAATGTCTCTCTCTCTCTACAACAGCAGGTTAATGTCTCTCTCTCTCTACTCAGCTGTTCTCTCTCTACAACAGCAGGTTAATGTCTCTCTCTCTCTACAACAGCATGTTAATGTCTCT